>NC_054703.1:25724625-25916984 GCF_016097555.1 Gigantopelta aegis | reverse complement strand
TAAACCTAACCCGAGTACTCTGCCGTTCCAGATCTAGACGGACATTTGGATAGTTATGATCGCTCTCTCAGCCAAAGATAACTGTATAGTGCGCTAGGCTAAGTACTCTGCCGTTCGAGAGCTTGACATACATTTGGACGGTTATGATCACTCTCTTCCCTCAGAGATAACTGTATAGCTAGACCAGTACTCTGCTGTTCGAGAACTAGACGGATATTTGGACGGTTATGATCGCTCTCTCAGCCAGAGATAACCGTAGAGCTAGACATACATTTGGACGGTTATGGTCGCTCTCTCAGCCAGAGATAACCGTAGAGCTAGACATACATTTGGACGGTTATGGTCGCTCTCTCAGCCAGAGATAACCGTAGAGCTAGACATACATTTGGACGGTTATGGTCACTCTCTGCCCTCAGAGATAACTGTAGAGCTAGACCGAGCACTCTGCCATTCGAGAGCTACACGGACATCTGGACGGTTATGATCTCTCTCTCAGTCAGAGATAACTGTATAGGTAGCCCGAGCACTCTGCCATTCGAGAGCTACACGGACATCTGGACGGTTATGGTCGCTCTCTCAGTCAGAGATAACTGTATAGCTAGCCCGAGTACTCTGCCGTTCGAGAGCTAGGCGGACATTTGGACGGTTATGACGGCTCTCTGCCTTCAGAGATAACTGTAGAGCTAGACCGAGCACTCTGCCATTCGAGAGCTAGACGGACATCTGGACGGTTATGATCGCTCTCTCAGTCAGAGATAACTGTATAGCTAGCCCGAGTACTCTGCCATTCGAGAGCTAGACGGACATTTGGACGGTTATGACGGCTCTCTGCCATCAGAGATAACTGTAGAGCTAGTCCGAGTACTCTGCCGTTCGAGAGCTACACGGACATCTGGACGGTTATGATGGCTCTCTGCCTTCAGAGATAACTGTATAGCTAGCCTGAATACTCTGCCATTCGAGAGCTACACGGACATCTGGACGGTTATGGTCGCTCTCTCTCAGCCAGAGATAACTGTAGAGCTAGACCGAGTACTCTGCCATTCGAGAGCTACACGGACATCTGGACGGTTATGGTCGCTCTCTCTCTCAGTCAGAGATAACTGTAGAGCTAGACCGAGTACTCTGCCATTCGAGAGCTACACGGACATTTGGACGGTTATGGTCGCTCTCTCAGCCAGAGATAACTGTATAGCTAGACCGAGTACTCTGCCATTCGAGAACTAGACGGACATTTGGACGGTTATGGTCGCTCTCTCAGCCAGAGATAACTGTAGAGCTAGACCGAGTACTCTGCCATTCGAGAGCTACACGGACATCTGGACGGTTATGGTCGCTCTCTCAGTCAGAGATAACTGTATAGGTAGCCCGAGTACTCTGCCATTCGAGAACTAGACGGACATTTGGACGGTTATGGTCGCTCTCTCTCAGCCAGAGATAACTGTAGAGCTAGACCGAGTACTCTGCCATTCGAGAGCTACACGGACATTTGGACGGTTATGGTCGCTCTCTCAGCCAGAGATAACTGTAGAGCTAGACCGAGTACTCTGCCATTCGAGAGCTACACGGACATCTGGACGGTTATGGTCGCTCTCTCAGTCAGAGATAACTGTATAGGTAGCCCGAGTACTCTGCCATTCGAGAACTAGACGGACATTTGGACGGTTATGATCGCTCTCTCAGCCAGAGATAACTGTATAGGTAGCCCGAGTACTCTGCCATTCGAGGGCTAGACGGACATTTGGACGGTTATGATCGCTCTCTCAGCCAGAGATAACTGTAGAGCTAGACCGAGTACTCTGCCATTCGAGGGCTAGAGGAACATTTGGACGGTTATGATCGCTCTCTCAGCCAGAGATAACTGTATAGGGAAAATACGGAATTGCTGCTTACCACCGGGTAGGCAAAGATTCCCGCTCTAATACAACAATAACCCTGTGTTTGACGCCTAATACCATTGCATTGATAATTTTCGAGTTCGCCGATCACAATTATTTCACATATTAACCAATATTATAATGTGAAGAGTTCAGGCGCAAAACGCGATTTAAACCATTTTCTTTTTAGTTTTTAGTTAAAGCCATTATTGTATGTCAGTAAGGGCTAATCGCAGGCCCGCTGTTTTGCTGCAAAACGTGATTGATCCTTATGAAATTGTATTGGGTAAATCCCGGTTGTTGTTTTTTCAAAACGCGATATACGCCAATTTAAAAAATCACTTTTACTGAAAATGAAAAATGGATATATCGGGTTTTGCGCCTAAACTCTTCATGTATACACAGACTACAGGAAGAAACCCGACAGCACCCCCTTTCAGGTCAGGTCAGGTCATAGGTTTTAACGTGCACATACAGAACAAGTTGTTATAGAATACGCCTGTCATGTGCGCAGGTATGGACTTTCGCCGCCTCCTCCGTCCAGGACAGGAAAGTATTTGGTTTGGGTGGGAGATAGGGTTGATGTTGGTGCTCTTGAAGTTGGAAATGTCACGTAGGATTAAAGCCAATTAGAAACTGTTTCATATTTTCTTTTCCGTCCAGAACAGGAACACCCCCTTCCAAGAATTACCCGGTTAAATACGTAGGTCCTGCTGACGGGTTTCTTTCTTAGATATGGTCTGTAAATCATACCTCTTCGTTTGCAGCGACACTTGCGGCATCCGGTGGACATGTCTTTGTAGAATTCCACGCCGTGTCTGCAGATCTCGGGACAAGTCGCTGGAGGGCACGCTGTGAGGACGAAACAAAACACAGAAATTATAACGTGCTGAAATTCCTCCACGTCAGTTTGAGCACCGTTAATGTATGTTGATGGTGCGCCTCTTTTTAGATGAAATACAAGCAACGCATTGATTGATGGTTGTTTGTTGATTTTAAAAAAACAAATTGGGGGGGGGGGTTATTGTTGTTGGATTTAAAAAAATAAATTATTATTGGGAGATGGGGGTATTGTTTGGGGGGGGGGGGTATTGTTTTTTGTGTGTGGGTGTATTTATTCATACCATTCGTTTTGTTTTTATTTTGATTGGTTTTGTTTGTTTGTTTGTTTGTTTGTTTGTTTTTAACAAAGGCTTATTAAAGGGACATTCCTGAGTTTGCTGCAATTTTTAAGATGTTATCGACTAACAGAGACTTTTAAACAATTGTAATTACATATCAAATATATTTTTCTGCATAAAATATTAGTGGCTGTATATTAAACGTGTTTCTGATCGTTCTAATATTTGTACTAATATTTGTATTTTATTTCCAAAAATATCTCTTTTTTCATACGTATGAAATTATTTGAAGACAAAATCTAGTTTGGGCTTCATACAAATATTAAGACGACCAGAAACACATTGAATATACCGACACTGATATTCTAAACAAAAAAATATGTAAGTTTAATCGTATAAATATTTTATTAGTCGGGAAAACTGGGGCGGATCCAGCTTTTCTGATGCCTTTTCATAATGTTATGGTGCCCTTTTTGTCTTGGACCCCCCCCCCCCCCCCCGGTCCAAGACAAAAAGGGCACTATAACATTATGAAAAGGCACTACTGAAAAATTACACACGGTTCACATGGACCATAATATAATAGTGCTACAACAGGGACGCTAGCAGACGTATTCTACAGTGTTCTATACACTGACAGAATAAATAAATTTGTAAATAAACCTAAATAAAATGGGGCACTTCTCAAATTTGAGGGGGGGTGTGTGTGTGTCTGGACACCTTGGACACCCCCCCCCCCCTCTAGATCCGCCCCAGGAAAATGTTACAATGCAACAAAGTCAGGAATGTCCCTTTAATACACTGAGCAACAACAGAAATGCGCATATAACATTATTTTACTTTTATTTAATTTAATTATTCCACATTATTCACTTTGAATCCCATCAGATTGTATGTCTGTTCAAATTACCAATCTCTTGTGAACATGTAAGGCCCATGTATGGCATAGTGGTGTTTTCATAACACGACGCGACATAACATAACGTGACGTGACATAACGTGACGTAACATGATGTGACGTAACGCAACGCAACGCAACGTAACGTAACGTAACGTAACATAAATAACACATACACATACACTTAACATAAAACATACACATAAACATACACATACACATACACATACACATACACATACACATACATAACCTTGTCGTAACGTGTCGTAACGTCACGTACTGTACCGTACCATAAAATACATACAACACAGAACACAACACAACAACACAAAACAGTACATACAACACAACAGAACACAACACAACACAACATAACATAACAACACAGAACAGAACAGACCAGCACAGAATACAGCACCGCACAAAAACACAGCACAGTGCAACACAACACAACACAACACAACACAGAACACAACACAGAACACAACACAACAACACAACATAAAATACAACACAACACAGAACACAACACAACACAACACAACAACACAGCACAACATAAAATACAAAACAACACAACACAACACACAACACACAACACAACACAACACAACACAACACAACACAACACAACACAACACATAACTACACTACACTACACTACACTACACTACACTACACTACACTACACTACACTACACTACATTACACTACACTACAATACACCACAACACAACACAACACAACACAAAATAGAACAGAACAGAACATAAGCTATGATATTTACGTTTGCAGTCGCACACCGTACACCCAGAAGTTGGATCAGGGAAGTGCTCTGTTCCGACTGGGCAGGAGTTCGGGCACTCGGCGGCCTTGCATTCTGAAAACGAAAGAAATGTTTTATTTAACGACGCGCTCAACACATTTTATTTACGGTTATATGGCGTCAGACATATGGTTAAGGACCACACAGATATTGAGAGAGGAAACCCGCTGTCGCCACTTCATGGGTTACTCTTTTCGATTAGCAGCAAGGGATCTTTTATATGCGCCATCCCATAGACAGGGTAGTACATACCACGGCCTTTGATATAACAGTCGTGGTGCACTGGCTGGAACGAGAAATTGCCCAATGGGCCCACCGACGGGGATCGATCCCAGACCGACCGCGCATCGAGTGGGCTACGTTGTGCCCCTTCTGAAAACGAGTATCATATTATACAAGTACACCAACATAGGACATGCATGTATTTAAAGCGACAAACACTCATTTTTAAACACTTTAATGTATGTTTCACCATTACAGCAGTTTTTGATAACTGAAATTAGATATTACTTAGATTTTGTTGTTCAGATTATCGATTTCCGAACATCTGAAGTGGCCACCGTGTGTTGTTTTGATTTTTTAAATCAAGAAATGCATTTTTCATATTTTTAAAAACGCACGTACTTCTAAGAAGTTTTTTTTAATTATTATTATTATTTTAATTTGTTATTCCTTTCTCTCCTTTGAATTCCATCCCATTTCTTCCCGATCTGGCAACTCCTCCTATATTTCAACTTCCTTCGCTGTCCATCTCCACATCCCAGTCCTTGTTTCTCAAACCGCGACAGGTGCTTGTCTCTTGTGGCTATCTGTGCCACACACCTGCCATTCCCCATCAGCTTTTAGCTGTGGGCTTAGTCTGACCACTTCGTGGAATGTTCAGTAGTTACTTCTGGCATTGTTAAGAGACACTTGTAACCATCTACTATGCACCCCTACTACCAGCGGTCAGACAAGCTCTGTTAGCAGCAGAGGACGAGGATGCCAGGTGGGTGCAGGGAGATACACAGAGACTGCACCCGTGGAGGAAGTTGAGAAAGTAAAGTAAAGTTTGTTTTATTTAAACGACGCCACTAGAGCACATTGATTTTTCATCTTATCATCGGCTATTGGACGTCAAACCTACCAGCCAGTAGACCGATGGCCTAACCACGACGCCACCGAGGCCGGTGTGTTATAGAGAAGGGCTACAGTCTATTTTTAAAGACGGTATTTCCCAATTTAACGTCACAGACTCTTGTTTGTTTCACTCTATTACAACTTTAGCCAGGTATGTTACAGGTCTGTAGATAAACCAAACTTGGTTCACAGGGTTAAAACTACGGTCTGCGACTTAAATGATGTAGGTTATCGGCTTTATCCTGTGACGCTAAGAACGGGGAACTCTGTGAACCTGGCATGGACAGGATAAAGCCTATGCTATTAATTGTGGTCTTTACGAGTAGGCCTACTCAAGCACGGGCCGAGTCCAACCAGATTCAAGTCCGTTCAGGGGACTCGAGTACCCGTGCAAGGAAGAGCATGCACTCCATGGGCGTCGATCGGTGGGGGACAGGAAGGACGCGTCCCTCTCACTTTTCAACGCCGGGGGATAATCTATATAAGTGCCACCCCCCCCCCCCCCCCACTTTTTCGTTTAGCAAAAAAGCAACAACAACAACAACACTAACAAAAACAACAACAGCAACAACAACGATTTTTTTTTTTTTTAAAGTTTAACTACTAAAGTGTACCTTTATGACTTTCATTGACATTCCTCTCTCTCTCTCTCTCTCTCTCTCTCTCTCTCTCTCTCTCTCTCTCTCTCTCTCTCTCTCTCTCTCTCTCTCTCTCTCTCTCTCTCTCTCTCTCTCTCTCTCTCTCTCCTGCACGCACGCACACACGCACGCACACACACACACTAACACTAACACGTCCCCACCCCCCACACCCCCCCCACACACACACTTTTAAAGCCGTATTGACGCCTATGATGCACTCTCATTTAACCGGCCTCAGTGGCGTCGTGGTTAGGCCATCGGTCTACAAGTTTGACCCTTAAGTAACCGAGTCCAACATTTTGGATTCATGGAGGCCCTACTATTAATCTTATTGTGTTTTTATTCTGCAGGTGAACCTATTTGGTTTTTCCCATTCCAACCAATACTCCACAACTGGTATGGCATATATTGTCATGTCTGGGAAAGTGCATATATAACAGATCCCTTACTGCCAATGGGAAAATGTATATTTAATAAATTAATATACTCTAGTGATGTCGTAAATAAAACCAACTTTACATAACTTTTTTTTAAATTTCGACCCGTCATTTTAGCCTAAATACGACTCTTGACTTTCAAGGCAAGTTAAAGTATGCTTTTACAGGCAATATGTCGTGTTGAAACGTGGTCGTTCAACTGCCTTTAAAAGTTAATTATTTTCAAGACTCCCAAGTCCAGGCCAGGCGTACTTACGTTTACACTGACACACTTTACACCCAGCCTTCGTGGAGTATTGGATTCCGTTCGGACAGCCATCCGGACATACGGCAGGTCCGCACACTGAGGAGAGAAAATGAAAGGAAAGAAATGTTGTTCAGGGGCTGCATAATGGGGTGGGTAGGTGTGAGCTATTTTTCCTACAACTGTTTCTTGTTATTATGCTTATTAGGTTGGAAACGCTGGGTGTCCCACGAGACATCATCAACTGGTTCGGTCCTTCTTGACGAGTGTGCAGGAATCATTTTAGCAGTGTGTGTGTGTGTGTGGGGGGGGGGGGGGGGGTATAGACTGTGACGAGTGAAGTTTATAAAGGGGTCCAGTCCTGTCCCCCACAAACATATATAGCAAACTAAAAACATTAGATTGAGCAGGAAGTGAGTTCGATCCCCGCCTCCCCCCCCCCCCCCCCAACCTGCACACGATCTGCTCCTTGATTAATAACACTGTTTGCGGAAGGTGCCAAACATAGTCACTTTAAATAGCAACCTCCAATTTTTAAATATGATGAGCAGCACGAGTTGAAGTTGTGGTGGACGCAGTGCCGGATTTCTAAGGCACAAACGGGGCAGTTGCCCCGCGCCCCTCTGCCAGAGGGGCCCCACTGACTAAGGACTTCCTTTATACATTTTTTTTAATAATTATAACATTAGTCCCTGCCCCGGGACCCACAAGGTCTAAATTCGGCCCTGGGTGGACGCCATTTTAAAACTTACATTTACAGCGGCATTCTTCACAGCCAGTTACTGGATCAACGAAATACTCGACTCCGTTTAGCGAACACTTCGGACACATCGGCGGCCGACAGTCAACTGTAAAATAGACATACGTTTATGACACCACCACCATCGCCATTACCATCGCCATCATCAACTTCTTCATCATCATCATTACTATCATCATCATCATCATCATCATTACTATCATCATCATCACATCATCATCACCTTCACCACATCATCATCATCATAATCATCATTACTATCATCATCACCACATCATCATCATCATAATCATCATTACTATCATCATCATCACATCATCATCATCATAATCATCATTACTATCATCATCACCACAAAATCATCATCATCATCATCACCACATCATCAACATCATAATCATCATTACTATCATCATCACCACATCATCATCATCATAATCATCATTACTATCATCATCACCACATCATCATCATCATAATCATCATTACTATCATCATCATCATAATCATCATTACTATCATCATCACCACATCATCATCATCATAATCATCATTACTATCATCATCACCACATCATCATCATCATAATCATCATTACTATCATCATCACCACATCATCATCATCATAATCATCATTACTATCATCATCACCACATCATCATCATCATAATCATCATTACTATCATCATCACCACATCATCATCATCATAATCATCATTACTATCATCATCATCATAATCATCATTACTATCATCATCACCACATCATCATCATCATAATCATCATTACTATCATCATCATCACATCATCATCATCATAATCATCATTACTATCATCATCATCACATCATCATCACCTTCACCACATCATCATCATTATCATTACTATCATCATCATCACATCATCATCACCTTCACCACATCATCATCTTCATCATAATCATCATTAATATCATCATCATCACATCATCACCTTCACCACATCATCATCATAATCATTACTATCATCATCATCATATCATCAACACCTTCACCACATCATCATCACCATCACATCATCATCATTATCATTACTATCATCATCATCACATCATCATCATCATTATCATTACTATCATCATCATCACATCATCATCACCTTCACCACATCATCATCATCATCACATCATCATCATTATCATTACTATCATCATCATCACATCATCATCATTATCATTACTATCATCATCATCACCTTCACCACATCATCATCACCATCACATCATCATCATCATCACATCATCATCACCTTCACCACATCATCATCATCATTACTATCATCATCAGCATCATCATTATCATTACTATCATCATCATCACATCATCATCACCTTCACCACATCATCATCACCATCACATCATCATCATTATCATTACTATCATCATCATCACATCATCATCACCATCACCACATCATCATCACCATCACATCATCATCATTACTATCATCATCATCACATCATCATCACCATCACCACATCATCATCACCATCACATCATCATCATTATCATTACTATCATCATCATCACACCATCATCACCATCACCACATCATCATCACCATCACATCATCATCATTACTATCATCATCATCACATCATCATCACCATCACCACATCATCATCACCATCACATCATCATCATTATCATTACTATCATCATCATCACATCATCATCACCATCACCACATCATCATCACCATCACATCATCATCATTACTATCATCATCACATCATCATCACCATCACCACATCATCATCACCATCACATCATCATCATTATCATTACTATCATCATCATCACATCATCATCACCTTCACCACATCATCATCATCATTATCACATCATCATCACCATCACCATAACCATCATCATCATCATCATCGTCACCACCACCACCATAACCATCATTACCATTATAATAATCATCATCATCATCGCCGCCACCATCATCATCGTCATTATCATTACCACCATCGTGTTCTTTTACCTTTCACCACTGCCAATCATCTTCATTCAACCTATGTTATTTATCGTCATCATTATTTTACCTTTCATCACTGCCAATCATCTTCATTCAGCCTATGTTATTTATCGTCATCATTATTTTACCTTTCACCACTGCCAATCATCTTCATTCAGCCTATGTTATTTATCGTCATCATTATTTTACCTTTCACCACTGCCAATCATCTTCATTCAGCCTATGTTATTTATCGTCATCATTATTTTACCTTTCACCACTGCCAATCATCTTCATTCAGCCTATGTTATTTATCGTCATCATTATTTTAGTTGACATATAAGTACATTTGTAGTAGTGATACAGTCTGATTAAAATTAGCTCTACTGGTCTAACAGTAGATCTAACAGCATTGCATGGCTAAACGACGACATCACCGAGGCCGATACCGGGCTGCGAACCCAGTACCTACCAGCCTTATGTCTGATGGCTAAACGACGGCATCACCGAAACCGGTTGGGATATTATGTTTGTGTAGGACTTGCATATATCCTGAAACAGAGCAGCATCAGCAAAGCGCGCTCTCCACTCTAGTAAGCTGCCATATACTCCAGTAGATCTAACAGCATTGCGTGGACCCCCATGCCCAGGTGACATTTCATCTATAAATAACAATTTAAAAATCTACCAATTACACTTCGCCTTTTATAACGTTATTCGGGAGCATACAAATTCTAAAAATATCGGTCGAGACTATTTATGCAATAGGCGAACTTGTTGGTCTATTTCAACATTGAAAAAAACAGGGGGGGTGGGGGGATGCAGTAATAAACTGGATTATATACTAG
This sequence comes from Gigantopelta aegis, assembly GCF_016097555.1. Lineage (NCBI taxonomy): Eukaryota > Metazoa > Mollusca > Gastropoda > Neomphalida > Peltospiridae > Gigantopelta > Gigantopelta aegis. Next base: position 25,906,209 of record NC_054703.1, on the reverse strand, counting down.
TATAAATAGATTTTATGGCTATACCATCACGGGTTGGGGTTTTTTCGTCTTGAAACGAATTTTATATAAAAATTTATATTGAAATTAGTTTCCAGCATACTTCGTAATTCACCCGAATTATTTCGTATACCTTCGGCATAATCCCGAACGTTTTCAAATTCTTTTCAAATCACTGGCATGATTTTGCAAGTAAGGTAGTGATTGATCGAATGAAAGGTCAACTGGACATGAGCTCCAATGGGCTGCTGTTAGATCCACATGTAATAGTGGAGCTAATTTTAATTAGGTTGGTAGTCATAATATTACAAACAGGTGTTTTATTTCACATCCTAAAAATGTCCACTTCCTGACATGGCATACTTTATTTGACTTCTTTATTGTGACCGTTTGCTGGCGGCCATGTTTTATGTGACTTCTTAATTATGTTCATTACATGTTTCTTAATGAGTAAAACGAGCTGTAAATGATTAAAATAGTTCTAGTGTTCACTGTAATTTTTCACAAAGAGTCGTAAAAACCAGTTACCTCCCTTGTGATTTATATTCACGTGTTTGACGGATAGTGCCGATAGACTGGTTTTAATTACGATTACATGCACCTGATACCAGTCTATGTTGGCTACACGTGTCCTGTTGTGACGGGATGGAACATGATGAAATGTTATCTACGTTACAGACTGTGATGTGACATGACTTGACTTATAACTTTAATTTACACACGTTCGCGTTAGCGTGAAGCTGTTCTTAGTGACATAAGTGTGTGAAGCGGTTCCGTGCTTCATACTAGCAACCGGCCTCGGTGGTGCCGTGGTTAAAGAGACATTCCTGAGTTTGCTCCATTGTAAGATGTTTCCGACTGATAAAATAGTTCTACGATTAAACTTACATATTAAATATATTTTCTTGTTTAGAATATCAGTGTCTGTATATTAAATGTGTTTCTGGTCGTCTTAATATTTCTAAGAAGCCCAAACTGGATTTTGTCTTAAAATAATTTCGTATGTACGAAAAAAAAATATTTTAGGAAATAAAATGAAATTTAACCTAGTACAAATATTAGAACGATCAGAAACACGTATAATATACAGCCACTAATATTTTATGCAGAAAAATATATTTGATATGTAATTACAATCATTAAAAAGTCTCTGTTAGTCGATAACATCTTAAAAATTGCAACAAACTCAGGAATGTCCCTTTAAGCCATCGGAAATGAGACTGGTAGGTACAGGGTTCCCAGCCCGGTATCGGCTCCCACCCAGAGCGAGATTTAACTAACCCACTGTCGTGGACAGACAGCCCAGATAGCTGAGGTGTATGTCCAGGATGCTGGAACCTTAATTGGATATAAGCACGAGAATAAGTTGAAATGAAAATCATACTTGCATGGACGTCAAAACTTATCGTGTTTAATTTGTATAATTCAAAGTGAATAAGATTTAATTAATATAGAGTAATATGAAAGTACTATGAAATAACACTTTCTTTGGGCTATTTCTCGTTCCAGCCAGTGCTCCACAACTGGTGTGACAAAGGACGTGGTATGTACTATCCTGTCTGTGGGATGATGCATATAAAAAATCCCTTACTGCTAATCGAAACGAGTAGCCCATGAAGTGGCGACAGCGGGTTTCATCTCTCAATATATGTGTGGTCCATAACCATATGTCTGACGCCATATAACCGTAAACAAAAATGTGTTGAGTGCTTCGTTAAATAAAGCATTTCCTTCCTTTCTTCCCACAAAAAAGGGTGGTACATACCGCCGCCATTGTTATACCAGTTGTGAAACACTGGTTGGAATGAGAAATAGCTCAATGGTAGGATAGAGCCAAGATGTGTTATAGTTTCTTATTGTGTAGTTTTTATTAGTGATTAAAAACCTTAGTTTTAATATAAGAACCAATACCAAGTTAAAGTTATACGTTAATCTCGCCATACCACAAAAGTATTTTACGATTACAAATACCACTACATTTTTAATAAGGTCGAATGACGTCACTATCAGCTATTAACGATAACTGTATGTAGCATTCCACTTCTTGGTTTTAAAATTAGGTGGCTAAATAGAGGATAATAAATGTTCCGTGTGACGTATATATAGACTGCGAATATAGCCAAACTATATCAAATATGGCGTTCGACAATATGAAATTTTAATATTAAAGGGACAGTCCTGAGTTTCCGATCAATAGAGCCTTTTCGATGACGTAACATACAAATTAAATACATATTCTTATTTAGAATGTCAGTGTCTGTATTTACAAGGTGTTTGTTGTTGTCACAATGCTTGTGGTAGCCCAAACCGGATTTTACCTCCCAATAATTTCGTATTTACTAAAAAATATATATATCACGAATTAAAGTAAAAAACTGAGTGCTACAAACATTAGTATACGACCGCAAACACATTCAATATACAGACACTGGTATTCTAAACAAAACAAAAAATGTATTTAGTATGAAATAGTAGTCGCCAACAAGGCTCTGTTATCGCAGACATCTTACATTGGCTGCAAACTCAGGACAGTTCCTTTAATGGTCTATTCTTTACATCGGAATCCTTCGTAATTGTTCGGAAGTACTTACGGTTACATCGGCATCCTTCGCAATTGTCCGGAAGCAGAAAATATTCCACTCCTACCATGCAGTCGTTCGGACAAGTTGGAGCTAAGCAGTCTAGTTACGAATTTAAATTAAAAAAACAAATTGTTGAGTGCTTTGAAATGTAAAATTTTATTTTATATATGACCATTTAATGTATAGATATACAGAAACCATAAAAGTGATATTTGGTGAAAAGTCATACTTCACTCTATTACAGTAAAAATCATATTCATATTTTTGTGAACAAGTTCATGCTTCCAGTTACCTCCCTTGTAAATTATTACAGTCTAATTATTGAGGTCAGTGTGGCTTTATCGCTTTTTTAGATTGGTGATTACCAATGCATCTGATATTTGAATTTTGGGGCGTAATTTAAACAAATGTATCTACAGAAATTAGATGACGGTAAAATATCCAAGATATTTGTTAATTTAAATGTCATTAAATAAAGGTTAATTTTGAAATTTATTTTTAACACTCCATGGTCAAGTACATTTACCATAAACGTCCCTCGAAACATTGCATAAATATATCATGCCGTCACGTGTTTTGGATGTCTTGAGATAATATAATTTATTTATTTGAATTTATTTGTTCTCTCTATCTTTCTTTATATACTTTCTTTGACTTTGCTTCTTTCTCTCTTGGCCTCTTTATCATTGTTTGTTTGTCTGTCTGTCTGTCTGTCTGTCTGTCTGTCTGTCTGTCTGTCTGTCTCTCTCTCTCTCTCTCTCTCTCTCTCTCTCTCTCTCTCTCTCTCTCTCTCTCTCTCTCTCTCTCTCTCTCTCTCTCTCTCTCTCTCTCTCTCTCTCTCATTTCCGTCATCGTATATTCAAAAAATATATATTATTATTGTTTCCGGACATTTTACAGTTTCTTTTGTTTAACGACACCACTAGAGTATATTGATTTATTAATCATCAGCAATTGGATGTCAAACATTTGGTAATTTTGATATTTAGTCTCAGAGAGGAAACCCGCTAAAAAAAATTGTAGTAACAAGGGATCTTTTATAAGCAGCATACACTAAACAGAATATCATATACTACGGACTTTGATATACCAGTCGTGGTGCACTGGCTGGAATGAGAAATCTCTCAATGGGCCCACTGAATGGATCGATCCAAGACCGACCGCGCGTCAAGCGAGCGCTTTACCACTGGACTACGCCTCGCGCCGATGTTTCAGGAAGCACGATTTACTTGTTTACAAATTATCCATTATGATTACGTGATCTACATAAAAAGCAGCTTTTACCACTAAAAGACACAACAAGACAACTGAATTAAACAACAGTACACCCACTCTTGTGTGTGCTATTTGAACACAATACCGTTACGCTCGTGTGGGTGGGGCAATAAATATGACAGGTGTTGTTTTAAGTAATCTTCACCTGTCAACAAAAATATAAGATGTGACGATTATGGATATACATATATATATCTATATATATATATATATATATATAGAGAGAGAGAGAGAGAGAGAGAGAGAGAGAGAGAGAGAGAGAGAGAGAGAGAGAGAGAGAGAGAGAGAGAGAGAGAGAGAGAGAGAGAGAGAGAGAGAGAGAGAGAGAGAGAGAGAGAGAGAGAGAGAGAGAGAGAGAGAGAGAGAGAGAGAGAGAGAGAGAGAGTGTGGAGCCGGCTGAGGCAGGCACCTGCGCCCGTGACAGGCGTGCGCCACAACAGCTTGTTCTGAATGTGGACATAACACCCTATGACCTAACCTGGATATATATAACCGGTCTCGGCGGTGTCGTGGTTAAGCCATCGGTCATAAGGCTGATAGGTACTGGGTTCGCAGCCCAGTACCGGGTCCCACCCAGAGCGAGATTTAACGACTCAATGGGTAGATGTAAGACCACTACACCCTCTTCTCTCTCACTAACCACTAACTACTAATAACTAACCCACTGTCCTGGTCAGACAGTCCATATAGCTGAAGAATGTGCCCAGGGCAGCGTGCTTGAACCTTAATTCGATATAAGCACGAACATAAGTTGAAAATGAAAAACGAAAAGAACATTTCGAGACAAAATAAACGTACATCTATATGTATACTCAACAACATTAATTAATTAAGGTCAGGTAGACATTTTATGCTAGTATGAGACTACCAACCGCCAGCACAAATTGGCTAGCTTTCTGCTCTCACGACTTCTACGACTGTCTAGTTGCTAGTCTGAGCGCTCTTAAAACTCGATTCCTTAGCGCACCCACCGTAAGTCGGGGGGGGGGGGGGGAGGGGAGAGATTACAACGCAACCATCGAGTGCGCGAACTTGGTCGCGACAGTTGAAGTCTGATCCTACCATTAGTCAGTTTTTGCTAGCGCTATGCTAGGATCAGACTACCATCTGTCACGACTGTTGCGTTGCAATTTTCCCGAACTCCCTACTTATGTTGGGGCGGGACGTAGCCCAGTGGTAAAGCGCTCGCTTGATGCGCGGTCGGTCTGAGATTGATCCCCGCCGGTGAGCCCACTGGGCTATTTTTCCTTCCAGACTAGTATATCAAAAATCGTGGTATGTCCTATCCAGTCTGTGGGATGTTGCATAATATAAAAGATCCCATGCTACTGATGAAAAAATATAGTGGGGTTCCTCTCTCAGACTATATGTTAGAATTACCAAATGTTTGACATCCAATAGCCGATGATTAATAAATCAATGCGTTCTAGTGTCGTTGACATAACAAACAAACTTTAATCAGTGCCCACGACTGGTATATTAGAGGGTGTGGTATGTACTGTCCTGTCTATGGTTAATTGCATATAAAACAAATGAAAATGTAGTGGGTTTTCTCTGATGACTATAATATGTCAGACTTGCCAAATGTTTGACATCCAATAGCCGATGATTAATTAATCAATGTGCTCTAGTGGTGTCGTTAAACAACAACAAAAAAAGGTTCATTCAGTTTGATTCAGGCGTGGCTTGGGGTTAAACAGTAATGGGGTTTTCTTTCTTTTTGACAGAACTGACACTTTTGTGACAGCAACAAATGTTGGATGTCGAATGATCATAGACAAAAGAAACGACAAAACAAAAACAAGAAAACTCCACAAAAACATAAGTTGTTTGTTTCTCTTTTGTTCTCTTAATATCGGTGGGGTTTTTTAGTGCACACATACCATTAACAATAGAATGCACGTCGTTTAATGTTTGTTAATATTTGTTTCAAAAGAAAAAGAAGAAAAAGAGCGAAAACCAACATGAATACCATTAGGGCGCATTAATATATAAAAAAAAATTGGTACCTGTGTGAAAAACGTCAGAACTGCTTAGGATCGACACCGGATATTGCTAAGTACACCGGATATTGCTACTGACGTAGTGACACATCTTGCTATCACTTCTAGAGAAAAATTCATTGCTAAATTTGTTTTCAGTTTATGACTTACTTATTAGGTCGCTGACTATTACTCATCTTTGCGACTGTGTAGAAAAATATTTTGTAAAAAATATATTACAAACACATAAACACACGGGTATCTATATATTAATTAATAATAATACAGATATACGCGAAGCCAAGTATTTATAAACGGGGTAGGGCGGTACAAAACGGGGCAGGGCGCAGCGCCCTTTTATTTATTGCTAGATAGAACACTGGTATAATATTATAATGGTAATAATTTAATAAATAGTTTAGTTTTTAGTGTGGGTGTGGTAGTCAATGTTTAACCATATCAGATAACGCTTTCTCGGATCTTAAACAGACATACCCTAGTTTTTAAACACTATGGCATAGTTGTGACTATTAGAGCCGTTTTTTGATAACTGAAATCACACTTTACTCAGATTTTATTCTTTAGATTATCCATTTCCGTACATTTGAAGTGTTTTTGTTCATCCTGGTGTTTTTAAATATCACAAAATGCATTTCTCACATTTTTAAAAACGCACGTGCGTCTGACAGTTATGAACTCGAGTTTTAGTCTATTTTAGAGGGTATTTCACCATTTCAAAGTCACAGACTCATGTTTCACTCTGTTGTAACTTTATCCAAATGTGTTACAGGTTTGTAGATTAATTAAACTTAGTGTTAATTTTCATGAGCTGAAACTAGGATCTGTCCCTTTAAGAGGTTTTAATGAGCTGAAACTAGGATCTGTCCCTTTAAGAGGTTTTCATGAGCTGAAACTACGGATCTGTCCCTTTAACTGGCTGACTCTTTGACGAATTGGTTTACCAAACAGGTCCATAATTGCTCAATCATCAGCCAAAAGCTGCGCACTTTGAAAACGGACCATGTATGTGCATGTTCATTGGATAAGAATAATACAAAAAAAACGTATCTCTTTACGGTCATTTACGGTGTATGTGTGTGTGTGCGTATGTCTGCGTATGTGTGCGTGCGTGTGTGTGTGTGTGTGTGTGTGTGTGTGTGTGTGTGTGGAGAGAGAGAGGTCTGTCACTGCTATAGCCTGGGGGTGGAAATCTGAAAGCCAGAACAGTCTGAACTTGTTAGGCGCTTCGGGGCCATGCTTTCCGAAAAACGTTTAAATTTCAGGGGTTCAAAGCATCTAGACAGACAGACAGACAGACAGACAGACGGATGCTTTATTAACGTCTCACAGTATGTACATCACACATATACAAAGTAAAAGAAATATAAAAGTACATAAGCCTGAACTTTTTACGTGGTTCGGGGGCATGCTTTCCGAGAAACGTTAGAGTTTCAGGGGTTAAAAGCATTTAGACAGACAGACAGACAGACAAACAGACAGACAGACAGGCAGATAGACAGACAGACAGGCAGATAAACAGACAGACAGAAAGACAGACAGATAGGCAGACAGACAGACAGACAGATAATTTATTAACGTTTCTCCTTATGTACATCATACATATACAAAATAAGACAAATATAAAAGTAAGTTTGTTTTCTTTAACGACACCACTAGAGCACATTGAATGGCTATTGGATGTCAAACGTTTGGTAATTTTGACATAGTTTAGTCATAGAGAGGAAACCAACTACATGTTTCCATTAGTAGAGAGGATAGCACATACCACGGCCCTTGATATACCAGTCATGGTGCACTGGCTGGAACGACGGGGATCGATCCGATCAAGCGAGCGCGTTACCACTGGGATACGCCCCACCCCAATAAACTAATAATGCACTACGCGTGTGTAGCATGATCCACTATCGTTTTTGCCCAAATTTAAAGGGACATACCCTAGTTTCAGCCCATGAAAATGCACACTAAGTTTGGTTAATCTACAAACCTGTAACGCATTTGGATAAAGTCACTATTGAGTAAAACATGAGTCTGTGACTTTGAAATGGTGAAATATCCTCTAAAAATAGACTAAAACTCGACTCCATAACTGTTACTTCTCAGACGCACGTGTGTTTTTAAAAATATGAGAAATGCATTTTGTGATATTAAAAACACCAGGATGACCAAAAACACTTCGAATGTACGGAAATGAATAATCTAAACAATAAAATCTAAGTAAAGTTTGATTTCAGTTATCAAAAACGGCTCTAATAGTAAAAATTATGCATTAGTGTTTAAAAACTAGGGTATGTCCCTTTAAGTATTTTCTCCAGGACCAGGGGTTCAGTTTCCCCTAATCCCTCGCTAATCCCCCCTAATTTCTCGCTCCAGCCAGTGCACCACGACTGTTATATCAAAGGCTGTGGTATGTTCTATCATGTCCGTGGTATGGTGCATATAAAAAAAATCCCTTGCTACTAAAGGAAAAATGTAGCGGGTTTCCTCTCTATGACTGTGTCAAAAGGACCATTTGTTTGACACCCAGTAACCGTTTCCTCTCTCAATATCTGTGTGGTCCTTAACCATATGTCTGACCTCATATAACAGTAAATAAAATGTGCTGAGTGCGTCGTTAAATAAAACATTTCTTTCCTGCCTTTGATTAATAAATCAATGTGCTGTAGTGTAAAACAAAGCAACAGACTCTATAAAGTGTCATTGTATGGTTGTTAATTAAAAAAAAAACAAAAAAAAAAAACAAACAAAAATACAAACGCAAAAATTACATATCATATACACACATATACACAACAACATCGACAACAACAACAACAACAACAACAACCTTACTCACCTTGTGGGGGCGGCCCATTTGGACCCTGGAAACCGGGCGGCGGCAGCGTAAGTGGTGGGTAGTCTATACCGGGAGGTGGCGGGTACGGCGGCAGCCCATCTGATCGTGGTGGGTGCGGATTCGGCGGCGGAATCTCTTGCCAGCCTGGCGGTGGAGGGTGTTGTGGATGCGGGGGCGGCAGGAGTGGGGGCGACTCGCCCACGCACCGACAATGCTGGCAGCCGGTTTCGTCATAGAACGTCTCCGTAGCGCTAAGACAGCCTGTTGGACATTGCGCCACAGGAGGGCAGTCTGTGTAGATGGTAATAATAAATTGAAAACAATTTACAGGAGCGTAAGAAGGGTGGTGGTGGTGGTGGTGGTGGTGGATGGGGGAGGAGGGTGGGGTAACATACGGCCGTCTAAAAGTGGACATCGATGTGTACAGGACAGGGGCGTAGCGTGAGCTGGAACTGGGGCGGGGGGTTCGAATATGAACCAAGTGGACCTTTTCTATTTTGTTTTTGCACCACCAGAAACTCCATATGTATAAACCTGTATGTTTTAGTTCTGAAGCGGACCATTTGCTTCAGCGGGAGGGGTGTGTGTGTGTGTGTGTGTGTGTGTGTGTGTGTGTGTGTGTGTGTGTGTGTGTGTGTGTGTGTGTGTGTGTGTTCGTCCAAATAATATTGTTTTCAATGGCGATTACTTTTTATACATTTATTCACATTCACTATTGTTTCTTTTTCGGGCAAACCCATAGGGAGCAGGGAGGGGCACAGACCCCCTTTTTTGATCATATGACCGTAAATAAAATGTGTTGAGTGCGTCATTAAATAAAACATTCCTTCCTTCCTTCCCTTTTTTGAGAACAAAAATTTACACTTTGTTAGTTTTATTCTATATCAGGAGGGGGGGGGGGCGAGATTTAGCTCAGTCGGTTAAGTGCTCGCGTGCTTGAGTGCTTGAGTCGCAGGATCGAACCACCTCGGTGGATCCATTCATTTGCATGCGGTTTTTTTCTCGTTTCAACCAGTGAACCACAAATGGACAAAGGCCGTGGTATGTGCTATCCTGCCTGTGGGAAAGTGCATATAAAAGATCCCTTGCTGCTAATCGAAAAAGTAGCCCATGAACTGGCGATAGAGGGTTTCCTCTCTCAATATATGTATGGTCCTTAACCATATGTCCGATGTCATATAACCGTCAATAAAATGTGTTGAGTGCGTCGTTAAATAAAACATTTCCTTCCTTCCAATAGCCGATGATTAATTAATCAATGTGCTCCAGTGGTGTCGTTAAACAAAACAAACTATATAAGGATGAAAAATCTGGCTTGTTCCCCCATTAAAGATTGAGCGCCCTTTCGTACTTCAGATATTGTTAATACGCAGGGTCGGATCCAATATTTTTGTTTGGGGGTGTTAAAGAAAAAAAACCACATGGACCAACTCATGTATTTTTGTTACCCCCACCCTCACCTCACCCACCCCACATCCCCCATCCCCCTCCCGAAAAAAGGCACTTGAATATATTCATGGGGGGTCCCCTGGTTCTCCCCCTGGAACCGTCTCTGCTGCGGGCCTGTTATGTCATATGTCTGTTGGTAGACAAAATGTGTAAGATTAATTTAAGCCGTGCTGTCATTTCAGAGAAAAACAATAACAGCTAAATGACACGAAATAAAACATTTTCCTCATAAAACAAACCCCAACTTATTGTTGGGATTGTTGCGTAAACGTAAAGCTATTAAACTTTTTTTTTTTTAAAGCAAGAAAAAAAAATGCGCAGTCGACGGGTACACTGTCACCTGTCACATCGTGTGAGATTTAAAGTGGAGGCGTAGCAAGCATTCTTACATCAGTATGACAGCTATGCGAGTTTCCGCTGTTGGACGTAGCGTTTAGGACGAAAACTCACTGAATGATGGCGTCCACGCCAGAACGGACGAAGAAAGATATTTAAAAACAAAACAAAAAACAACAAAAAAACAATTCATTCGTTCATTCGTTCGTTCATTCAATTCATTCATTCATTCATTCATTCATTCATTCATTCATTCATTCATTCAGTTTATTCGTTCATTCATTCATTCATTTATTTCGTTTGCTCGTTCATTTGTTCATTCATTCATTCGTTTTCATTCATTCATTCATTCATTCATTTATATACATAAAACACGTTTCAGTGGCTAAACAGTTAAGAATGTCCCTTTAATGTGCCAATGAATAAACTGTTGGTTTCAATTTACAAATATAAACGTAAATTGTAATAGTAAGATATAAATAATAACCGGTTACTGTTTTAAGAGCAGGATGGAGCCCATGTATTAAGACAGTAACCGGTTATTCTCTATACCTTGCTATTCTTAAAACAGTAATCGGTTGTTTTTATTTATCCTGCAATCCTACATAATACAATAAATAAATAAAATAAACTGATTTTATTTTACAGCTGTATCTCGTAATATGTAGGTCAGTGCGTATTGATACCCTTGTCGCCTAAAATATTTACTTATACACCAGCACAAAATAGTTCTTGTTCAAATATTATATTTTATAATACTAAATATATTGTTGTTACTAAAGTTATTTGTTATTATTGTTATATTATTATTCAACTGCATGTACGTAATATTCTGATGAAATGAAATAAGGGGCACATAGTATTTGAGACCAAATTTAATTCGCTACTATACAATACAGAGATATCGATATAATGTGGTATATATCTCATAGTCCATTCCTTGACGTGGTGAGGTAGCTTGCATGTCTCAATGACTCGGAGAACTATGCCAGCTGGAGCATCAGCTCCTGGTAGGGTCACCCAAGCTGGACTGGTCAAAGGGTAGAGACTAGACTAATATGGACGTCCAGTCCAGTCAGAGGACGTCAGTCAAGAAAGACAACTGTCTAGGAGAAGCGAACTCCAAAATCAAAACGGCTGGAGAGGCTCAGAATCCTAGTAAGGAAACTCTCTTAGGAGAAGGAAAACTCCAAACTCTAACCAAGTCCACTGAAGTCGGAGTACAGAAGCTATGCACACGCATTAGCGTGCAATCTGATTAAAATTAGGTATACTGGTCTACCAGTAGATCTAACAGCATTGCGTGGACTCCCATGTCCAGGGGACATTTCATCTATAAATAATAATTTAAATATCGACCAATTACACTTCGCCTTTTATAGCGTTATTCGGAAGCATACACATTCTAAAAATATCGGGCATGACTATTTATGCAATAGGCGAACTCGTTGGTCTATTTCAACATTACAAAACTGGGGGAAAAGTGCAGTAATAAACTCTGGATTGTATACTAGTATAAACAGATTTTATGGCTATACCATGACGGGGGGGGGGGGGGGGGGGGGGGAGGTTCGTCTTCAAACGAATTTTATATTAAATTTTATATTGAAATTAGTTTCCGGCATACCTCGTAATTCATCCGAATCATTTCGTATACCCTCGGCATAATCCCGAATGTTTTCAAATTCTTTTCAAATCACTGGCATGATTTTGCAAGTACCAGTGGAGCTAATTTTAATTAGATTGATTAGCGTGGTAACCGAAAGGAAATGTCTGTACATGCACCAAGCTCTATGATCATGAAACATATCGAAGTGTCGTCCCCATGGACCAAAGCCAGGTGGGTACGATGCCGGGCCTCCAGCCTCGAAGGGGACCACTCAAGCAGCTGGTGGCTCTGTCAGCTTTATACCCAGGGATAGACAAAGTAGTGCTTTTTTTTTTTGCTTTTTTTTATTTTTTTATTGTCCCCAGGTCATTTTGACGATGCCAGGGTTGGGGTGCCCTGATTCATCGCCTCACAGAATATGAATTAGATTATACACGCTAAATACTGGAAGTACATACACTTTGTGATAGTATGCTGATTATAGTAATAGTAATACTTATACAAATAATGTACATGGTGATATATTTAATATTAATGCATATGTACATGTAGATAGTAGTATTATAAATGACTAGTTAATAGAAATATATTTAAATAGTAGTGCTATTGGTCAACATGCAAAAACATCAAAGAAAACGATGAAGCTAGGATGAAACACTGGCCGAACGGAGCAACACTGGCTGTCGAGCTTTGGGGTTCCAAAGAAGACTTGACAGACAGCATTTTTTATGACCACAACCAGACTCCAAATCTAAAGCATGATCAACTATAGCTTGAACGCAGAAGAAGAAGAATGTGGTATGGAATGTCAATATTGTGGAATTGATTGCCAGTAACACAGTTAACTTCCTGATACAGTACCGGCCTCAGTGGCGTCGTGGTTAGGCCATCGGTCTACAGGCTGGTAGGTACTGGGTTCGGATCCCAGTCGAGACATGTGATTTTTATTCCAGATACCAACTCCAAACCCTGAGTGAGTGCTCCGCAAAGCTCAATGAGTAGGTGTAAACCACTTGCACCGACCAGTGATTCATAACTGGTTCAATAAAGGCCATGGCTTGTGCTATCCTGCCTGTGGGAAGCGCAAATAAAAGATCCTTTGCTGCATGTTGTAAAAGAGTAGCCTATGTGGCGACAGCGGGTTTCCTCTAAAAAAACCAGTGTTAGAATGACCATATGTTTAACGTCCAATAGCCGATAAGATAAAAAGAAATCAATGTGCTTTAGTGGCGTCGTTAAATAAAACAAACTTTACTTTTATTTGTCCTGATACAGTGGATCAGGGTTTTTGTGGAAGTTAATATTTACTGTTACTATTTATGTGTCATTTGTTTACATTGTAGGATCAAAGGTCAACATTCATTTGCCGATCATAAGTTTGATAAACAGTAGTTCTGTCTGGAAAAGCTATATTTTTGGTTAGTGACCGAAACTTTAGAAATTGATCTAGTGGTCATATCCTGCCGGTATATGTACAGTGATTCCAGGATAAAGTAATATTAATAGATAAGGAAACCTTTCGTGTTCGTAGTATTATTATGATGAATCTATGGCCATTTTGTGTATTTTGAAGAATAACACAATTAATTTAACAAAGTTGAAGGCAGTGATTAATAGTTATCCTAAGTTAGATTACGAAGAGCCATTTAAAGGAACATTCCTGAGTTTGCTGCAATTTTTAAGGTGTTATCGACTAACAGAGACATTTTAACGATTGTAATTACATATCAAATATATTTTTCTGCATAAAATAGTAGTGGCTGTATATTAAACGTGTTTATGGTTGTTCTAATATTTGTAATAGGTTAAATTTCATTTTATTTCCCAAAATCCAGTTCGGGCTTCTTACAAATATTAAGACGACCAGAAACATATTGAATATACAGACAATGATATTCTAAACAAGAAACTATATTTCATATTTAAGTTTACTGGTAGAAGTATTTTATTAGTCGGAAACATCTTACAATGCAGCAAACTCAGGAATGTCCCTTTAAGATATTAACATCTTGTTACCATGTAAATTCGCATACCAAGGGGAGCTAAAAAATACTCTACTTCGTCTAGTCTCAAGGGAGTGACGGGGGGGGGGGGGCGATAGTGATCGCTCCCCTTAAACAATAAGGTCTGCTGAAAATAATATGTTTCACAGCACATATTCTTATTAAGAAAAACAATCTGGATTTGTTTTACAGAACTGAAGTTAACAGCTACTTCTGAAGACATATTGGAAATACAAATTCACATTTATTTTTAATGTATAAATCTGAACGATAAAACCGTTATTCGCGATCAAGACCGTAGCTCTGCACAATACAGAGTCGAATGGGCATTTGGTTGAGTCCATAAATCTCTATCTAGTGCCTCTTATATACCTGGACACGAGGGAATTCTTTACCGGGCAATACATAACTTAGGGATAAAGACAAATTGAAGAGGCACTGACTTCAAAAACAGGAAGTTCTAATGTTGCCATATTTAAATAATTACTGCAGAGACATCTGGTGGACAGTTGTAAAATCAGATCTACTTATTGATCTTTGCCGATCTTTGCGAGACGTAGCCCAGTGGTAAAGCGCTCGCTTGATGTGCGGTCGGTTTAGGATCGATCCCCGTCGGTGGACCCATTGGGCTATTTCTCGTTCCAACCAGTACACCACGGCTGGTATATCACAAGGCCGTGGTATGTGCTATCCTGTCTGTGGGATTATGTATATAAAAGATTCCTTGCTACTAATGGGAAAATGTAGCGGGTTTCCTCTTTAAGACTACATGTATCTGTCTAAATTACCAAATGTTTCGCATCCAATAGCCGATGGTTAACAAATCAATCTGCTCTAGTGGTGTCGTTAAACAAAAAACAATTCATAACCTTACTTCTTAGAGGTACGTGCGTTCTTGAAATTGTGAAAAATGCATTTTGTGGCATTACGAACACAAGCAATGTCTGATTTCAGTTATCAAAAAGGGCTTTAATAGTGAAAAAAAATAAGAAAAAAATGTGTGTTTTTTAACCACACCACTAGAGCACATTGATTTAATAATCATCGGCTGTTGGATGTCAAACATATGGTAATTCTAACATATAGTCTTACCGAGGAAACCCGCTACATGTTTCCATAAGTAGCAAGGGATCTTTTATATGAAGCATCCCACATGTAGGGTATCACATACCACCGACTTTAATTTACCAGTTGTGGTGCACTGTCTGGAGCGTAGTGAACAACACGCTATGGTGTTTAAAAACTAGTCTTTGCCACTTTTTTATTGCGTTTGTACTGTTGGCTCCCATCATGTTTATGACTGATAGACGACTAGGCTGTTTTATTTTTATTTATATAAAAGGAATTTTTAACAAATTTAATTTTATTTCAAAATGAAGAAGTGACAGTTTGCATATATTATGCAAATATAATGGCAACGTTTTGCATGTAATTGTCACGTTTATATGATTCTTAGATAAATGTTTGGCTCCTCCCTGGCACGGTGGTAACATTTCCCCCTTCAGCTGAATTATAAATATATACTAGTTTGGAATTTCCGACAAACACCAAAACACACACACATACACGTACGCAGGCAGGCACGCACATACACACACACACACACACACACACACACACACACATATACACACACACATATATATACGCATGTATATATATATATATATATATATATATATATATATATATATATATATATATATATATATATATATATATAGCCAAAATTGTAAGGTCTGAGGAATGGTTATATGATAATAGTGAATTAATTGGGCAAACATTACAACCGGTAGTTCAGTATTACAGTAGGTTTTATGACCACCAATGATCTTGAAGGACGAATGGGGTCAGAAGTGAAATTTGATAGCTGACGTTTATTTTATCAGTAAATCGCAAATTCAAACAATAAAAATTACTAAAAATAAAACAATAACAACTGTATGATCAACAGAATGAAAACGATTGACAGAAATAATGTTCCACAGTGATTAATGGACATTCCTGGAAATTGTCAAAATCGAGAATGACACCTCTCGCACGTGTACGGGGCAACTGCGTGATACACGTGCAAACTATGGAATGTGTTTCGGTGTGTTGATAAACATACCTGAACGTTTTTTACTATGATGCCTGTGGTCAAAACATATGTTCGGTCTAATAGTTGATATCAACATTAATATTTCAGGTTCCCCTACAGATTCAATTTAATTGGTAAATAGTCTGAAACAATGGCTCTAAACTGTCCACAAGAAGAAGGTTTAAAAAATAAACAAGCAAACAAAAACAAAACAATTAAACACATGCACTTTTTTGCGTTAGGTAATTCGTGAACAGCATCTAATAGGAATTAATAGTATTCTAATGAAATTAACATTACATATCAGCACGTTTCTTAACATTACAACTCTGTTATGACGTAATACTAGTACCTACATGATTTTCCTGGCGGCGGTAGTCGATTTGGGTCGTACGGTTCTTGGCCCTGCCCTGAAAACAACAAAAATATATCTTATTACTTAAGTAAATAAAGGATAAGGCCACACGGCAATAATTAAAGGTAGAGACACACGACAAGGATTAAAGGTAGAGTCACACGACAATAATTAAAGGTAGGGTCACATGACAATAATTGAAGGTGTAGTCACGCGACAATAATTAAAGGTAGAGTCACAAGACAATAATTAAAGGTAGAGACACACCACACGGATTAAAGGTAGAGTCACACGACAATAATTAAAGGTAGAGTCACAAGACAATAATTAAAGGTAGAGACACACCACACGGATTAAAGGTAGAGTCACAAGACAATAATTAAAGGTAGAGTCACAAGACAATAATTAAAGGTAGAGACACACCACACGGATTAAAGGTAGAGTCACACGACAATAATTAAAGGTAGAGTCACAAGACAATAATTAAAGGTAGAGACACACCACACGGATTAAAGGTAGAGTCACAAGACACTAATTAAAGGTAGAGACACACCACACGGATTAAAGGTAGAGTCACAAGACAATAATTAAAGGTAGAGACACACGACAAGGATTAAAGGTAGAGTCACACGACAATAATTAAAGGTAGGGTCACATGACAATAATTGAAGGTGTAGTCACGCGACAATAATTAAAGGTAGAGTCACGCGACAATAATTAAAGGTAGAGACACACCACACGGATTAAAGGTAGAGACACACCACACGGATTAAAGGTAGAGACACACCACACGGATTAAAGGTAGAGACACACCACACGGATTAAAGGTAGAGACACACCACACGGATTAAAGGTAGAGACACACCACACGGATTAAAGGTAGAGACACACCACACGGATTAAAGGTAGAGACACACCACACGGATTAAAGGTAGAGACACACCACACGGATTAAAGGTAGAGACACACCACACGGATTAAAGGTAGAGACACACCACACGGATTAAAGGTAGAGACACACCACACGGATTAAAGGTAGAGACACACGACACGGATTAAAGGTAGAGACACACCACACGGATTAAAGGTAGTATCACACGACACGGATTAAAGGTAGTATCACACGACACGGATTAAAGGTAGTATCACACGACACGGATTAAAGGTAGAGACACACCACACGGATTAAAGGTAGTATCACACGACACGGATTAAAGGTAGAGACACACGACACGGATTAAAGGTAGAGACACACGACACGGATTAAAGGTAGTATCACACCACACGGATTAAAGGTAGAGACACACCACACGGATTAAAGGTAGAGACACACCACACGGATTAAAGGTAGAGACACACCACACGGATTAAAGGTAGAGACACACCACACGGATTAAAGGTAGAGACACACCACACGGATTAAAGGTAGAGACACACCACACGGATTAAAGGTAGAGACACACCACACGGATTAAAGGTAGAGACACACGACACGGATTAAAGGTAGAGACACACGACACGGATTAAAGGTAGAGACACACGACACGGATTAAAGGTAGTATCACACGACACGGATTAAAGGTAGAGACACACCACACGGATTAAAGGTAGAGACACACCACACGGATTAAAGGTAGAGACACACCACACGGATTAAAGGTAGTAGACACACCACACGGATTAAAGGTAGAGACACACACACACGGATTAAAGGTAGTATCACACGACACGGATTAAAGGTAGAGACACACCACACGGATTAAAGGTAGAGACACACCACACGGATTAAAGGTAGAGACACACCACACGGATTAAAGGTAGAGACACACCACACGGATTAAAGGTAGTATCACACGACACGGATTAAAGGTAGAGACAC
The DNA here is from genome assembly GCF_016097555.1 of Gigantopelta aegis. NCBI lineage: Eukaryota > Metazoa > Mollusca > Gastropoda > Neomphalida > Peltospiridae > Gigantopelta > Gigantopelta aegis. Next base: position 25,887,808 of record NC_054703.1, on the reverse strand, counting down.
ACCACACGGATTAAAGGTAGAGACACACCACACGGATTAAAGGTAGAGACACACCACACGGATTAAAGGTAGAGACACACCACACGGATTAAAGGTAGAGACACACCACACGGATTAAAGGTAGTATCACACGACACGGATTAAAGGTAGTATCACACGACACGGATTAAAGGTAGAGACACACCACACGGATTAAAGGTAGAGACACACCACACGGATTAAAGGTAGAGACACACCACACGGATTAAAGGTAGAGACACACCACACGGATTAAAGGTAGAGACACACCACACGGATTAAAGGTAGAGACACACCACACGGATTAAAGGTAGAGACACACCACACGGATTAAAGGTAGAGACACACCACACGGATTAAAGGTAGAGACACACCACACGGATTAAAGGTAGTATCACACGACACGGATTAAAGGTAGAGACACACCACACGGATTAAAGGTAGAGACACACCACACGGATTAAAGGTAGAGACACACCACACGGATTATCACACGACACGGATTAAAGGTAGAGACACACCACACGGATTAAAGGTAGTATCACACCACACGGATTAAAGGTAGAGACACACCACACGGATTAAAGGTAGTATCACACCACACGGATTAAAGGTAGAGACACACCACACGGATTAAAGGTCACACCACACGGATTAAAGGTAGAGACACACGACACGGATTAAAGGTAGAGACACACCACACGGATTAAAGGTAGTAGACACACGACACGGATTAAAGGTAGAGACACACCACACGGATTAAAGGTAGAGACACACCACACGGATTAAAGGTAGAGACACACCACACGGATTAAAGGTAGTATCACACGACACGGATTAAAGGTAGAGACACACCACACGGATTAAAGGTAGAGACACACGACACGGATTAAAGGTAGAGACACACCACACGGATTAAAGGTAGAGACACACGACACGGATTAAAGGTAGAGACACACCACACGGATTAAAGGTAGAGACACACCACACGGATTAAAGGTAGAGACACACCACACGGATTAAAGGTAGAGACACACCACACGGATTAAAGGTAGAGACACACCACACGGATTAAAGGTAGAGACACACGACACGGATTAAAGGTAGAGACACACCACACGGATTAAAGGTAGAGACACACCACACGGATTAAAGGTAGAGACACACCACACGGATTAAAGGTAGTACACACGACACGGATTAAAGGTAGAGACACACGACAGTGGACTTACTAAAAACAGTCGCACGGATATTTTTAACATTTTAGACATTTTTATCTCTTTTTTTTTATTTTTTTTAATGATTTTTATTGCCCCCAGATCAGTTGACAGTGTCAAGGTTGGGGAGCCTTGAATCATTGCCTTACAAAAATACATGTATATATTCATACCTTCTAGTTACATACATTTGAATTTGTTAAAAACAATACATAAATATGAATACAATAATGGTTTTGATCTGAGGGGGACAGGGGATAGAGAATGGACAGATGAAATGAATGGGGTAAAAAAGAGAAAAGATAAACAGAAACTAAAAAAGAGAAAGAAGCATGTATTATTTACTCTTTACTCGTATTGTAGATTAAGATTGGTTTTCTGGTTCTACAGAATTTTTAGTATATCCAAGCAAGCCCAGATTTTCCTTTAGGTTAATAAGATGTGCAGTTATGCGATTGAAGAAAGTAGTATCAATTAATTCTCCGATTTTCAAGCAAAAAGATTCAACCATTTCTCCCAATGTTCATTAAATTTGTCATACTGGCAATTTTTAAAATAGATACATCTTTCTATTTGGAATTTAGTTATCAGGATATTTTCAATGACCTTTTTGTGCAAACTTTGTTTAAGTATTTTCATGTTGTAAATGTAATATTTTATATTGACAGTTATCCAGTTTACTACGTATCTTAGATCACCATCTGTCATTCCAGACATAACTACATTTTTGCTTAGTGGGATGCAAAGACCAGTTTTTTCAAAAATCAATTTTTTAACTGCTTCCCAAAGGTTTCTTACTTCAATGCAGTCGTAAAAAAGGTGCTGCAATGTCTCCGGTTCATTATTACAAAAAGAGCATTTGTTTGAATCAACATAATGTATCATATGAAGAAAAGTATTAGTAGCCAGAATTCTGTGTAACAGTCTGTATTGAAACCACCTTAAAGTTGTATCTTTTAAACAATAGAAAGGTAGAGCAGTCGTATGTCAATCCTTTGTTTGCATATTTTATCTGTGACTTTGGAGTTGTGGTTTTTTTGTTCAACGTATTGTACAGATCTTTACATCCTGCATTTGTGTTCAGTAGAATTTTCATTTTGAAAGGTAAAATTGGAATTTTAACAGATGTGAATGTTTTGTCATTAATATTGTTTAATGAACGTAGGAAAGATTTTACAGCATTTACTAATGATGCATAATTTAAAAAATTAGTTTTTATGTCATATTTTCTTCTAAACGTTTCAAATACCAAAATATTCCCTTCATTGTCGAGTATGTCGTTTATGAAAATTATTCCTTTTTTTATATATTCATTATATAGAAACGGTTTGTAACTTTTTAAGATGTTGGTATTATACCAAATATTGAGTCCTTGTATATCTTCTGTCGTTTTTAGACTTTTTTTTTCTTGTAATAGTACCCAACTGAATAATACATCTTTCCAGAAACTGTTTTTGATCTTTTCTTTTTTAAATATAATGAAATAGTCCCCATATATAATTAGGTCCCTTATACTTAAACCAGTAGTAGATTGAAATAGGTTGACCCATTTATTATTATTTTAAAAAAAATCTTTTTATCCATGATATTTTTAAGGATGTCATTACATGTTGTATATCTGGCATTTTTATACCCCCATATCTATAATCTTGAGTTAATAATTCTCGTTTTATTTTTTCTGGTTTATTTTGCCAAATAAATTGGAAAAACATTTTATTTAAATTATTTATAATTGTTTTTGATGGATTTGGTAATGACATTAGTAGATACGTAATTTTTGGTATTAATAACGTTTTAACAATTGTAACTCTTCCTAGGACAGTCAGTTTTCTAAATGACCACAGTTTTATCAAGTTCAGAATTTGTTTGATCTTAGAGCCAAAATTACATGCTATAATATCTTTTAAATTTATGGGAAAGTTAATACCAAGCAAAGTAAACTGGTTTTCACCCCATTCCAGTTTCCAACGTGTATGGTGATAGACATCTTTACAATATTTTTTGCTACCTATCCAGATGGCTTTTGACTTATTTTTAAACCGGAGATATCAGAATAGTAATCAAGTAATGTCATTGTATTGTACAGAGACTCAGGAGATCCATCAAGAGTGAAAGTAGTATCATCGGCATATTGAGAAATTAGATATTCTTCACCATTAATAGTAATGCCTTTGATATTTGTTTTATTCCTAACCAGAATTGCGAGAATTTCAGCACAAATTAGAAAAATATATGGCGACAGGGGGTCACCTTGTCTGCAACCTCTTTCTAATTTTAAAGTTTCTGATAAATAACCATTTTGTAATACACTGGACATTGAATTTTTGTTAAATGTTTTAATCCAGCTCTTTATTGAACTTTTAAAATTAAATATATCTAATGCTTTTTCGATAAAGGACCAAGATACAGAATCAAAAGCTTTTTCGAAGTCCACAAGTATTAACAGACCAGGTATATTGTATGTATCAGTGTATTGCATTATATCATATAGCAATCGTATGTTTTCTCCAATATATCTTCCTTTAATAAAACCTGTTTGATCTTTATTTATTATTTTATCTAAGACGGTTTTAATTCTATTTGCAATGCAGCCAGAAGCCATTTTATAAGTGCAGTTCAAAAGAGTTATGGGTCGCCAATTTTTAAAAAATTGTTTAGGCTTATTTTGCTTGGGGATACAAGTGATTATACCTAGTTTTTGTACTTGGGACATTTCCTCAATAGTATAACTATAATTTATTGACCGAACTATAAAATACCCTAAGTCTGTCCAAAACAAATTGAAAAACTCTGCTGTAAATCCATCTGCGCCGGGACTTTTTTCCTTCTTCATATTTTTAAGAACATTTAAAACTTCAGAGTATGTTATTTTTCCTTCTAGAGCTTGTGCTTCTTCATTTGTTAACCTGTTAAAATTTTAAACTGATAGCTCTTCCACTATATTAGTGTGTAGTTGTTCCGATGACGCAGAATATAGTTTTTGATAAAAACACTTAGTTTCAGTTAGAATATCTTTTTGGTTTATTATTACTGTTCCATTACTTAATTCTAATCTTGATATTAGCTTGCTATGGTAATTTCTAGACTCCATGTTACAAAAATATTTAGTTGGTTTTTCCCCGTCTTCGATCCATTTTGTCCGTGCTCGGATATAATGTCCTTTGAGTTTTTCTTTTCTTAGCTCTGTTAATTCATGTTTTCTTTCTTCTAATACTTTAAAGTTAGTGTTATCGTTGTCTTCTAATTCTTTTATATCTTCACAAAGTTTAGTTTCTAACTCATTATTTTTCTTCTTTTTAAACGCCGAAAAGGATATTGTTTTCCCTCTTATTTCCATCAGCAGTGTTTCAAGACAAAGTTGCTCATTTATTACAAACTGTATTTCGTCTTTTGGAATAGAGTTTAAGTTATCTGCATTATAAATTAAAACAGCATATTGCGAAATTATATTATTTATTACTTCCTTAATAATTTTTACATAATCTTTGTCTGTCAATAGTGAATTGTTAAATTTCCATAACCCTTTACCTTTTTGGATTGTATTTAGTTTCAAATACAATATTACACCAGAGTGGTCTGACCTGTAGCTATTGTCAGTTAAAACCTTTACAACATGTGGTATTAAATTATTTGAAATGAGAAAAAAATCTAGTCTTGCCAATTTTAATGGGTTTGATTTTCTCCAAGTATATCTTCTTAGCATTGGATATAAATCCCTAAAAGGGTCTTTCAAATCAAATGCTTCTATATTTTCTCGGAGGTTTTCACGTGCTTTAGGATGATTACAATGTACATAGTTTTTCGTATCAATTTCTTGATTAAGTACTAAATTGAAATCACCACATATTATATAATACTCATTATCAAATTCTTCTATATTCAATAAAATCTTAGAAAAGAAGTCCGGGTTATCGTTATTTGGTCCATATATATTAATAAGTGTTATTCGCTCTTTGTTCACCGTTATATCCAGTACTATAAAGTTTCCTGAATTATCTGTTTTTATTTTATGTATTTTGTATTCGAATGTATTATTTAACATTATTGCAACTCCCCTAGCTTTACCAGTGAAAGAGTTAAACAGACATTTGTATCCCCATTGAGCTTCTATATAAGGTTCTAAATCCTGAGTAAAGTGTGTATCTTGTAAGCAGTAAATATCAAAGTGTTTGCATTTTAGATAGTTCAAAACATCTTTTCGTTTCTCAGGATCTCCGAGTCCCTGACAGTTCAATGTCATGATTTGTAAATATGCCATGTTACATTTTGGTTAATATGATTGTATATATATTTTAATGATGTTGTATCTAGCTTGCTTGAAAATGAAATTTTTAGAGGACAGAAATCAAATAAGTAACTTTTATACCCTTTTGCTTTTGAACAAGGCAGAGATTTAGCGAGAGAAAAATTTGTAAAAAAGGGAATCACAAATAAGAGAGAGGGAATGAAAAGTAAAGGACAAAGAAGTAAATTAAACATTAAAATAACCATGTAGGCCATTTAGAGAGTCTCCTAACCCTTGATCATACTGATAGCAAAAAAAAAAAAGAAAAAAAAAGAACAAGTGAACAGTCACCACATATCCATTAATAGCTATAAACAGATGCAAGATCGTTTTCAGTAGTAATAATATTAATAAAGATAATAATGGAGATGGTCCTAATACTATCGGATAAAAACAGTAATTTAAGTTATTATACGGAACCATAACCATATCCAACTTTCTCCATTTACATATATACATGTATCAATGTTCCCTTTTGAGGCTGATATTAATAGATTAAGTATATTCTGTGCAAAAAAGTATATAAATTAGTTTTTCTTTTAGCTGATGGGATTACCTCCATTATATTGACCCAAAAGGACACATATTAACACTCGCATGCATGTACGTGCACACACACACACACACCCCCACACACACACCCTACACACACAATGCACATGCCAATACATAAAAAAAATAAGAAAAAAAAACACACAAAAAAACCCACATAATTATAAAGATAGACAAGTGCACATGGGTAAATAACTAGTATACCCTGCAAAGGTACAGGTGCGAGTGCGGACGCATACATACACACCCAAGTCCGCGTATACACAGATATAACAGTATAGTAACATCAGCACACACAATTATCTTACAAGCATTCACCCATGAACATGCATACACACACACACACACACACACACACACACACACACACACACACACACACCGATATGTACACGAAAAGACAGACCTACAAACATACACACAAAGTGTCAATTATTTATATATATATATATTGGTGAATAAAGAACTAAGCTAGCTAGTGCTCTGCGATAGGTAGTCCGGGAATACATAGCGTTTACAAAAACATTAAACCATCGTCGAAATGTTGGAAACACGTTCATGAGGCAGGCAGAAAATCATTCATTTCCAGTATCTTTTTTATTCTTTCCTCCGATTTTAGTTTTGCAAAGATTACTCCGTCTTTTGTCCATGCACTTTCTATGTTTTCGTGAGATTTTACTTTCAGCAGTTTTTGATAGTTTTCTTTAGTCAGATCTTCGCTCAGCCCTATACCAGTACCTTTTAATTTTCTCCTATTTCTCAAGGCTTCTAATTTCTGCGTTCTCAACACAAATTTTGCAATGATCGGTCTACACCGAGACTGATTAAAGGGGCCTAGTCTGTGTGCAATGCTAATGTCTGCCTCTGCAATGTCCATACCAATTTTTTCCAACACTTTCGCGGTTTTTTTAATTGTTTCTGTAACGTTTTCGTCCTTGTTGTCATCTTTCAGTCCGAACAAACGACTACTGTCTTTACGCGTATGCTGCTCCATATTGTTTATTCGGATAAGCGCTATACCTGCTGATAGGTTTGCAGCTTTTATTTCTTCTTTTAGTTCCACGTTTTCTTTTTTCAACTTCACATTATCCGTTTTTAGTTGATCGTTATTGAGCTGTACCTGAAAAAGTTTTTCTTCCAGTTTATCAAGTTTTTCTTGAAGCGTTGAAAGTATGTCCTGTTTTATTTGAGCAAGACTGGCTTGTAAATCATTTTTAGTTATTGTAAGATCAAGTTTTGTGTTTATTTCAGCTTGTTGCTCAGTTATTATGTGTAATTCAGCTAGCACTGGATCCATATTTTTTTGAGTACTTGTCAATGAAGTTGCTGATATATGCGATTTTTTTTTTTTTTTGTCTTGTCTGACTTTAAGTTCTTGAGTTTGTCTTGTATCTGCATTTGGTGGCAACTCACATGAATCATTGCTTATCATTCGTTTTCGGTCATTAACTGAACTCATACTCTTGTAGACCAAGCTATCCTTGTACAGCACATTGTCAACCACAGTGAGACATCTAGTTCATTGGGTGAACACTACTCAATGATCAAGGGTTTGGCTTGGGGACTGTAGCACTGATTAATACATGACTGTATATATGTACAAGGCAAGCATGTAGAAGATGAATAAAACCAAGAAAATAAAGTTATTTTCAAAAATAAGAGTTCTCTCACCAAATTCCAGCTAGGAACATGAGTCTTCTCATATATAAATTGTCTTTATAATATAGTTTTTTCTTCGCAAAAACAGACTTTTGTGGGAGAGCAACTTCTCATGTGTTTTCACCCAAGCTGTGACCTCTGACCTCCCATTTTTATCACTTGGTTGATTGGTTGCTGTTGTGTTCACATATGTTTTTAAATATATGTTGTGTTGTTTCGTTTTTGATTTGATTTTTATTAGCGCATGTAGGTTTTGTTTTTGCTACAGATGTTCTGACCAAATTAAATTCGCCAAATTTCTAATAATTTTGGAGATATATATGTGGCGGGACATAGCCCAGTGGTAAAAGGCTCGTCTAGCAGTGATACGCGGTCGGAACAGGATCGATCCCCGGTGAAGGGCTATTTCACGTTCCAGCCAGAGCACATCGATTGGCATATCAGAGGTCGTAGTATGTGCTATCCTGTTTGTTGGATAGGGTATATAAAAATCCCTTGCTACTAATGGAAACATCTTGCTTATTTTCTTTCTAAAACTATGTCAGAATTTCCAAATGTATGACATTCAATAGATTAATAAATCAATGTGCTCTAGTGGTATCGTTAAACAAACTCTTCTTTACTTTACTAATGAAGAAAAGTAACGGGTTTCCTTTTTAAGACTATATGTCAAAATTACTAAAATTATGTTTGACATGCAATAGCCGATGATTAATAAATCAATGTGCTCTAATGGTGTCGTTAAACAAAAAAAAAACCCTTTCCAATGGCCGATGATTAATAAATCAACGTGCTCTAGTGGTTTCATTAAGCAAAGCAAACTTTAACGTTTAGTGTGTGTGTACGTATGTATGTATGTATGTATGTATGTATGTATCTATCTATCTATCTATCTATCTATATATATATATATATCTGACATGCTATCTTTTTATTTTAGTCGAATTTCGTCCCAAGTAAAAGCCTGGTTCGGCCTCTTTGTCTCTTTTAATATCCTGTCCTTTAGCTATTATATATGTCAACATTGTCACCTGTGGAAATTTATTTCATATAATGAGCTTTATTACAGTGCTTGCCGTTATTCAGGTGTTATTGTCACTTAATCCACTGGAACACTTATTAAAACACAAACGACACAACATCGCGTTTGTATAATGGTTTAACATAATAAATTATACACTGTGGAAATAAAAAGAGGATATAACATGAAAATGAAACTACAATTAATGTGGCAACATCGCGCTGTTGGTGGGGTTTTTTTTGTTTGTTTGGGGTTTTGGGTTTTTTTTGTGGGTTTTTTTTTTTTTTTTTTTTTTGGGGGGGGGGGGGGGGGGGGGTATTTCTGAAAATGAGAAAAGAAGACGACCCCCGCCTTTAACATTCGACAAAAGTAAAAATCGTAAAACTACGAACTCGAGAATGAAACATTTATAATATGGCCGTTTTTCATTTACGTGTTATTATTTTTCTTGTTATTATTGTTGGTTTTTTGCTTTGTTTGTTTGTTTTTGTTTGTTTTTGTTTTTGTTTTTGTTTTTGTTTTTGGTTTTGCTTTTGTTTTTGTTTTTGTTTTTGCTTTTGTTTTTGTTTTTGTTTTTTTGTATATTTATTTATCTTTTTTTTTTCTTCTTTTTTTTGGCTTTGTTTTGTTTTTGTTTTGTTTGTTTGTTTGTTTGTATTTTTGTTTACATTTTTCATTTACGTGTTATTATTGTTTTTTGCTTTGTTTGTTTTTTGTTTTTGTTTTGTTTTTGTGTGTTTGTGTGTTTTTGTTTTTTTGTTTTTTTTCTTTATTTATTTGTTTCTTTCTTTCTTTGTATTTTTTTTGGCTTTGTTTGTTTGTTTTTCTTTGTCTGTTTGTTTGTAAAAAAAATTGTGTGTGTTTTTTATAGTTTTGTTTTGTGTTTTTTGTGTTTTTGTTGGGGGTTTTTTGTGTGTATTTGTTTATTTATTTATTTATTTTGGTGCGGCGCAGACGCGGAAAACGCACACTGTTTGTATGGAAACACTGCTACTAATAACCATGACAGGCCTCAGTCGTGTCGTGGTTAAGCCATAGGACATAAAGCTGGTAGGTACAGGGTTCGCACCTGGTACCGGCTCTCATCCAGAGCGAGTTTTAATCATTCAGTGGGTAGGTAGGTAGGTGTAAGACTACTACACCCTCTTCTCTCTTACTAACCACTAACCACTAACAACTAACCCACTGTCCTGGACAGACAGCTCAGATAGCTGATGTGTGTGCCCAGGACAGCGTGCTTGAACGTTAATTGCTTATAAGCACGAAAATAAGTTGAAATGAAAATGATAACCATAGATGCGTCAGTTTTTTCACGTTGCGTGCCAGCACCACGCCAGCGCACATAAAAAATGGCCCATAAATTAACTTTCCGTGACGCACTCTCACGTTGGTTGTACACAAATACTAAAGTCCTACTCGGTAGCTGACAGCATTTGTACTCGTGTTGCATATCCGGTCATATACAAACACAGGCAGACAGACAGACAGACAGACAGACAGATACTAGTACGTCAAAGCAGTTACTGAACGTGTATTTCATGACTGTAACACTGGTAGCTTTTAAAGATGCATTATCACGCTCTCTATCTGCCTGTCTGTCTCTGCCCCCGCCCCCCCCCCTCTCTCTATCTCTCTCTCTCTCTCTCTCTCTCTCTCTCTATATATATATATATATATATATATCACTCTCTCTCAAAGGCCGTGGTATGTGCTATCCTGCCTGTGGGATGGTGCATATATAACATCCCTTACTACTAGTAGAAAAATATAGCGGGATTCCCCTTTCAGATTGTCAAATTACCAAATGTTTGACATCCAATAGCCGATGATTAATGAATCAATGTGCTCTAGTGGTGTCGTTAAACAAAACACACCGAAGCTGGGTCTGGATCTGGGTCTGGCGAGTATGGTACAGTTGAAAATGCACTGAATCGAATGTGACAAAACACACCGCGTCTGTCCTGGCGCGAACTACAGATCTAGCAACAGGGTATACGCTATATTCTCACACTACCAGACTGGTAGCTGCCGCCTGTGTTCTGTCTTAATGAACAACAATAAGATATATCGTCACCATCATAACCAAAATGCCTAACTCAGAGTTAGGCATTTTGTAATCTATATTATTTTCGGGCTTGGTGGGTCATTTACTATAAATAAAACTGACGTAGTTTGAAATTGGTCAAAAGCAGGTGGAGATATCCCAAGCGAAAACTATTTGCCCAAGTCATCTTTTTAGATAGGCGTTTCGCTTCGGCGAACGACATGCTGCCTAAGTCATTTTTGAACTACGTTTAGAAATCAAAATGGCTGTCTGGAGAAACAAACTGTAGAAGGATGGAAACTGCCTAATTCATTAAACTTGTTTGTGTGACACCTTTTCGTTCATATATGTAACTTGAATGGATATGCAGACATTTACATAAGCGATGTTAAGTTAATACGTGACAATTCTTTTCAAAGTATTTTTCTTTACATTGCCTAAATGATATGATCCATAAAACATTAAAACGAGTTAGGCATTTTTTCTTTGCGGCCCCTACCTTTTTGACACACGATGTAGGCCTAATGTATTTAGGCGCGTGTGCAGACATTTATGCCGGGGGAGTGGCCTAGACAATCATTGCTTAGTGAAGGTTTTTTGTGTGGGGTTTTTTTTGGGGGTGGGGGGGGTGGGGGGGGGGGGGGGGGGAGGTGTCATATTTTGTGTCATCTAAACTGTTGCAATAATGAATCATGAAACAATCATATACCACTTTTAGCAACACCATTTGATGCATTTGGAGTCGCAATGTCTGTGTCACCTTTACCTGACAGAACACCTTTCTCTGTGTCACCCATACCTGTTACAATAATATTCACAGGCTTCAAAAACTACAATACAAACCCTTGCAGATTCACCCACAATGACATAACATGTGAGCAACTGTTTAAAAAACAAATACCAATTACAAATAGAAAGTTTGAAGACCTTCAGTACATCAAAAAAGTGTTGCCACCTATTGTACACACATTTTACGATAAGCTACCTCATCTGTAATAAATCCATTTCATTGATAATGCCTATAGTCCTGCAAACAGAGCCATAAAAGAGGCTTAGTTTTTGAGTAGGTGGTAACGAAAAGATAACATTTGTCCTCATGGCTAGAAATTATCATTGGGGTGTTGTGAATATGAAACCACTTGATGACAGCGTCAAAAATGTGTGCAAAAAAAAAAAAAAATAGGGGTCATTTTTCAAGATGACGTATGTTTTCAGAATTTAACATCCATAACTCGGTGGCTGTTCCAGACAGGAAAATGAGGGGTTTTTGTGTGTCAAACCCTATGTTTTTATGGTCATGGAACATGAATATAATATTTGTAAGATGTTTTGGTGTAACTTTTACCCACATTAAAACAAACCCACAAAAATAATTCCCAACAAATAATGGGTTATTTCCTATGTAAAAATGTCGGAAAATGGCCCTCCCTTGTTTTTCACGAGCTATATATTCAGTCCCATGTCCATCCCGTCTGCATTAGTTACCAAACCAAGGAACTCTACTTAAACATAAGCCCATACAGAATGACAAAAAAAACCCACCCCGCAACCATGTGTTTTGTAAGTAAGTCTCCCGATCCATCAACGTGATGTTTACCGCATCTGTTCCTTGATGGACCTGAACATCCATTCCCCTCCCACCTCACGCGATCATCCAACCTAAGAAGGCATGAAATATTTTCCGACATACTGACATGTGCTAAACACCACTCTTTACCAGTCCAACTGTTTGAGAGACTAACTGGCCAACATTCAGTACCACACGTTTCCTACTGATGTTGACCACACATATCGTCGCTCGATCCCCCGCAGCATGAAATATGTGTGGCATAGCAGGATCACTAACAACAACATGTTTTCCACAACAGGCTCTATCATGAACTCAATCATTGACAAACTCACAATGCACCGAAACCGAACAGTCGAATACGGCAGATACCCAACCTCTTCCGCCACTGTTACTTTTTCCAATCAAAGTATTGAGATAACTTGCTCTTCTGTGGTCAACATACCCTTGTACAAGTCTAATGTCGCTCCACAAGCACTAAAATTGAGATCCCACAGTATATTGTTCTTGATGGGTGTCATGTACTGCCGATTCTCAGAGCCCCTCCCTATCAAGGTCAACCGGACAAGGTCTACAATGGTCTCCTCCATTCATGATCGGCCATATTGACCAAATCATCTTTAGTTTTACTTTCAGTGCCATATTGTATCCGCTGTCTACTCTGGACCCAGTGCATGCACCGAAGACATGTAGCCAATACTCAGCAATAGTTTAGGCCTGATGATTGGTGCACACAGTTGAATCCGTAGAACTGTCGACCTCTGAACATTCAGTTTCTCCATCCCCTCTCTCCTGGACAAACCTCAGTGAGTCCTACAACCTGTAGACTGGGATGTGCAACCCCCTCTATCCTTACATTTACCGTCTGTAGCTATCACATCGCGGACACCGCCCACCACAGAGCTGTCCCTAATATCCCCTTGCCCCCAACAGAGGCTTCCTATGGTCCCGCGGCTCTATATCTACAATGAACCACCCCTGTTAAAAATAGTCTTTCTTCAGCCAAATCACTCGAGGAAAGGTGTCAACCACGCCTCTAGTGATTCACGAAAATGTACCAGCTCATTTACGGTTTGTAAAGGCGGCTCTGCGAAACTGGATTCGAGTTGTTGCACCCAGCCTACCCCGGCTATGTTCTCCCAAGATTATACAGGTTTGGACAGTTTGATCCATATCTTATCCCCGGAGACATGGCATGATGTAAGGCTTAATCATACTGACATACTTAATCATACTGGCAGTCACTCTGAATGCATACACGCATTGACTAAAGAATTGATATGAGGTTCATTAATTACAGGAAATATCAAAATTGAAATTAGGTGTGAGGAAAACACCAGAGGTTATGACAGAACAGTCTCGGAAAACATGGCTGAATTTAACTGTATAATATACCAGATTACGGTCATTAGGTTTGAACCCTACCAGATCACTCTAACACACGTGTTTTAATTATACCTATTGTTTTCAAATTATATAGAAGAATTGTTTAATTTTGTAAATAGCAAATTTTAATGAAATCAATCACGTTCCAGGGAAATCTGAATATAGCATTGTTAGTATCATATTAGTATATCAAGAATACAGTGATAAGTGCTTATTTTGTGTGTTAAATCATCTTGAAAAGTGGTTCAGAATACATCTAATTGTTCTGAAAGCATGCTTTTCATATTCCCCACCCCTCAAAACATGTCTTGATATAAAAATCACATCAATATATAAAACAATTGGCAGAAATATGAATTTGTTTTAATATGGTGGCAGCCATCTTGAAACATGGCCGCCATGCGAAACGCACGCAGATTTGAATGTGTCTTCATGTGGTTTCATGATCCCTACATCGTAATAAATAAGTTTAGCCATGTGAACTAACGTTACATTGCCGGTACCGGTACGCCACTATTTAGGTGGCCCTGTTTGCAGGACTACTACTGTACTAGAACAGGGAGGGGTTTTAAATCGCACTTTATTTGGCAAGAATAATGGGTGGGATTTAACTCAGTTGGTAGAGCGCTCGCCTGAGGTGCATGCGTTGCAGGATCGGACTTCTTTGGTAGACCTGACTACATTGGACGTTTTGCGTTCCAACCCATGACCCATGGCTGGTATACCAAATTTCATGGTATGCACTGTCCTGTCTACTTTTGGAGTGACGGCAGCTGGTTTCCTCTCTTGTTTTCTTTATGGCCCCATACTAACCGTAATACAATGCGCTGAGTGCGTCGTTAAATAAATAAATATTATTTTTCTTCTTCGCAAGAATAATGTTAAAATAAAAACAGTGTAAACGGAGTACACCGTACAATATAAAATTATTTTAGTTGAAACTTTTGCAGTTTCATAGAAGATTAAATGTGCCTAACTCAACATTGAATGAAATCACATTGCCTAAGCCACTGATTGAAAAATACTTAAGTCAAAATATTTGATCTCAAAATGCTTAAGTCACATTGGGATCAGCGCATGGAAGTGTTTAAAAATATCACTATACTCTGACCAAAAGATGTGACATTTATTGTAGTTCAGCTCATTCAAATGTTTCAAATGAATTGATTTTGTTAATAAAAATGTTTTTTATCTCTCCTGTGAAATTGTTAAAAATGAGTTAGGCGATCTGGTTATGAGAGTGACGATATATTAATCAAAGTAGGATTCCTATATAGTAATTAGTGTCGGTGTTTATAGAAGAAAAAATGAACGCAGTTAATATACATGTACTGTATAGTGAAAACTAGTTAGGCTATAGACCCATACGTCAAACTACACCAGGCCTGATGCTTATAAAACTTTTAGTGTCTAGACTCGAGACTCTAATAATAGTCTGAGACAGTAATGTCATGACAACGCCATACAACTTGTAGGCATGTGACGTCATTAGAGATTGAGTCTTTTATAAGCACGGGCCCAGATATGGAGACGTTGCCACGCTTGCCAGACCAAGACCCAGACCCAGACCACAAACCCCAGACCCCAGTACACACGCATTTAAAAAAAAAAAAAAAATACTGGTAATACATCACAAAATTACCTGCTTTCTATTGTTTGTTGTTATTGTTATTATTGT
Organism: Gigantopelta aegis; assembly: GCF_016097555.1. Classification (NCBI taxonomy): domain Eukaryota; kingdom Metazoa; phylum Mollusca; class Gastropoda; order Neomphalida; family Peltospiridae; genus Gigantopelta; species Gigantopelta aegis. Next base: position 25,872,381 of record NC_054703.1, on the reverse strand, counting down.
TATTGTTGTTGTTGTTGTTATTATTATTATTATTATTATTATTATTATTACATTTCACCATAAAACCTAATTATTTGTGAGACTGCCCCTTTAATTCGACTTTCAGTGGGTACGTCGTTTTACAGACTTATGTGATGATGAAGTAGTTTTTCCCGCGTTACACTTTCGCGAACATCAAACCACTTTTCGTCCATTCTTCACCATCCATCAAAGACAGAATTGTGGACGTCATTCTGTGTTCTGTCTGTCACGCGACAGGTGCGAAAAGCGATCATATACACCTGGAAATTAATTAGGCATCACTTCGTTTTAAACATGTATACCTTGTACTTCTCGAGTAAGTATGGCCATTGCATGGATACAAAAGACCGAAGTTCATGTTCTGTCTATACAAAGAATATTAAAGAAGACCAGATAGCTCAGGTGTGTGTGTGTGTGTGTGTGTGTGTGTGCGTGTGCGTGTGCGTGTGAGAGAGTGTGTGGGGAGTGTGTGGAGCGCGCGCGTTGTTGTGTGTGAGTGTGCGCGCGAGAGAGGAGTGGAGAGAGAGAGGGTGTGAGTCCAGGGAGTGCTTGAGAGATGGGAGAGAGAATTGGATTAGACGAGCAGAAGAGAGGGAGAAGAGAGAGGGAGAGAGGGAGGGAGAGACGAGAGAGGGAGAGAGAGAGAGAGAGAGAGAGAGAGAGAGAGAGAGAGAGAGAGAGAGAGAGAGAGAGAGAGAGAGAGGAGAGAGAGCAGGAGAGAGACGGAGAGAGAGACACAGAGAGAGAGAGAGAGGAGAGAGAGAGAGAGAGAGAGAGAGAGAGAGAGAGAGAGAGAGAGAGAGAGAGAGAGAGAGAGAGAGAGAGAGAGAGAGAGAGAGAGAGAGAGAGAGAGACTGAAATTCATGTTCTGTGTATACAAAGGATATTGAAAAAAGACTCACATCAAACAACCGGCCTTGGTGGCGTCGTTGTTAAAGGGGAGGACACGTCAAATATGAGCCTTATATGTTGGGAAGATGCATACCCTGACCACCAACACGTACTGACACTTAAAGACATAAAAACCGTACTCAATCATAATTAAAAGTATTGTATTTTATTTCAAAAAGATTCAAGACAATTAATAAAATATTTAAACTTGTTCAATTAACTTATATAGAGCACGGTGATATAGGCCTATATAGGCACAACCTATAAGAAAAAACTTAGTTTGTTTTGTTTAACGACACAACTAAAGCACATTGATTTATTCATCATCGCCTGTTGGAAATCAAACATTTGTTAATTCCGATATAATATTATAGTCTTAGAGAGGAAAGCCGCTATTCCATTAGAAGCAATGTATCTTTTATATACACCATCCCACAGACAGGATAGCACTTTGATATACCAGTCGTGGTGCACTGGCTGGAACGAGAAATAGCTTAATGGGCCCACCGACGGGGATCGATCCTAGACAGACTGCGCATCAAGCGATCGCTTTAAGTTAGTACTAAACAAAATACCTTCCGGCTGGGTCAAAGTTCGAGGTGCAGCGAACTTTTGATAGAGAAGTGAACACCACGAGTTCTGTGATTGGTGATAAATGTGAGTGTGTTGGTTGTAAAAAAAACTAGTTTCATCTGGGCAAAACATGTATGCAATTCTGTTTCATCTAGTACCACTGTGTCAAGTAGCTTTGCACTTGAAACATGTATGGGGTATCTGTAAAAAAAAAAAGTACTCGAATTTTGTGCTGAACTAGGGTAGTCATAGACGCTACCCGTTATCTCAGAAATGAGCAGTTTGACCCCCAATTGTTTCTGATTCACTTTAAGGGTGAGGGGTGGTAGTATTTATATCCGATGCGTTTATGCCGATTGATACGCTGCAGGTAGGAGTTTTAGCCACATATGTTACTATTGTCGTCTATGGGATTTGATTTGGTGGTATACACCCTTAAAGGGACATACCCTAGTTTTTAAACACTAAAGCATATTTTTTTTACTATTAGAGCCGTTTTTTGAGAGCTGAAATCACACTTTACTTGGATTTTATTCATCCTGGTCATCCTGGTGTTTTTAATATCACAAAATGCATTTCTCATATTTTTAAAAACGCGCGTGCGTCTGAGAAGTAACAGTTATGGAGTCGAGTTTAGTCTATTTTTAGAGGGTATTTCACCATTTCAAAGTCACATACTCATTTTTCACTCATTTGTAACTTTATCCATATGTGTTACAGGTTTGTAGATTAACTAAACCTAGTGTTAATTTAGACGGGTTGAAACTAGGGTATGTCTCTTTAAGCACTGGGCTACGTCCCGCTCATGTAACGTAACACGTATCACGTATTACGTATCACGTATCACGTATCACGTACACTACATCGATATACCGATAGTATGACAGATCCCTAATAACATTATGTCGTGTTCTGTTAACTGGCAGTTTGACACTTTATAATGTATTATGAAACAAAATGTTTTCCGTGTGCCAGTCTCGCTGTCACTGGTTAAGACAATACTTCATTGACGAAATGTGCAGGTGGCGTCGAAAAACACTTTACGTATTTTTACATAATTTTTTATAGGGTATAAAATATCGTTTTATGGAGACATATTTTCGAGATGAAAGGATTAAAAGCAATCATTTTTAATCTTAACGCTGCAATCGTACCTCGCGATGTTACTAGTATACTAATTTGCAAAATACAAATATAACTACAGTTTTAATAAACTCATTATTTCGTTTTTCTGTATTAGAATATCATTTACTAATTAATTCAATTTAATACAAACACTTAACAGCTGCCGTTGTGAGTTCGGCATCAGCCGATTTTAAGGAAGGCTTTTAAAAAAAAAAAAAAATTCATACGAGGTTGACGTTTACGCTCGTATTATTTGAAACTTGAAATACATGGATCACTTCAGTTGACTAAACTTATACTTACTGATTTGTTGATATCATACTATGATCAATGTTAGGATAACATTTATCAATCAAACGTCAGTGGAGGAAAATCATTACCGTGAGCTGGCGGTTTTTTCTTTCTTTCTTTCTTTTGTTTTGTTTTGTTTTGGGGGGGTTTTGTGTTGTTGGGTTTTTTTTGGGGTTTTTTTTATTATTATTTTTTTTAAACCCACTAGCCCATCGGGCTACTGGGTTGGCATTTGTCACTAGCCCTGTTTTAAATAGCACTAGCCCCGGGTGTCGGGCTAGCGAATTTATCGAATTCTGCTAATCTATAAATTTTATATTTCAACCATAAAGTTTTTATTTAATCCAAGACGTGGAGATTTCAGTCATAACTTCTTAACCTTAGTCGTGTCTCTTATACTTATACTTATACTTATACTTATACTTAACTTATACTCTAAAGCTTATTTTAGATGAATGAATGAATGATAGATATTCATGGAATCAAAACCTATTTGTCGAAATTATTGTACCAAAATAGATGCTGGATAACTAAATTGCGTACGTCAAATTTAAGATTACCAATCAAAACTGGCAGATGGTTTATAGGGGCATTCCTGAGTTTGCTGCAATTTTTAAGATGTTATCGACTAACAGAGACTTTTTAACGACTGTAATTACATATCAAATATATTTTTCTGCATAAAATATTAGTCGCTGTATATTATACATGTTTCTGATCGTTCTAATGTTTGAACTAGGTTAAATTTCATTTTATTTCGTAAAAAAAAATATTTTTTCGTATGTACGAAATTATTTGAAGACAAAATCCAGTTTGGACTTCTTCCAAAAATTAAGACAACCAGAAACACACTGAATATACAGACACTGATATTCTAAACAAGAAAATATATTTAATATGTAAGTTTAATCGTAGATATATTTTATTAGTCGGAAACATCTTACAATGCAGCAAACTCGGGAATGTCCCTTTAAGAGAATCATCTTACAATGCAGCAAACTCGGGAATGTCCCTTTAATGTTCCTAGAGAAAATAGAATATTTAAACTTTGTAATACTGATATTGAAGATGAATACCATTATTTATTCAATTGTAAAAATTATAATATTCAAACCACTAGAAGAAAATACATAAAACAATATTACAGTATTAATCCTAGCGTTTTTAAAACGAAAGGTTTGAAGCTAAAAGTTTGTTTTGTTTAACTGTTGCACACTGATTAATTAATCATCGGCTATTGGATGTCAAACATTTGGTCAGAGGAAACCTGCTTCACGTTTTCTAATCCAGCATGGGATCTTTTATACGCACTTTCCCACAGACAGAAAAACACATACCACGGCCTTTGTCCAGTTGTGATGCACTGGTTGGAAAGAGAAAAACCCAATCAGCTGTATGGTTCGATCTTGCTATGCAAGCACCTCAAGCGAGCACTCAACCGACTGGGCTAAATCCCGCCCCAAAAATGAAAGGTATGCTGTCATTATATAATACACAGTTATTTTAAAAAACCAAAAAAAAACCTAGCTATATTTATTTTAAAATTATCTAGTCTTGTGAACTGACGTTTCTGCGCACATTTGAGCTATTTTGATTTCATATCTTGTCTTCTATGTTAATTTTAGATACTTCTATGTTGACGCCTGTTCTTGTCATGTATGTTACTTATGTATTTGAATAAATTATAATTCTCTTGTTACACATTGTAAGGGGCCGTTCAAATATTACGTAACGCTATTGTTGTCAAAATTAGACACCCTCCCTCCTCCCTGTAACGCTTCTTAACGCTAAATCATACACCCTCCAAAATATTACGTAACGTTTGGAGACAACCCTCTCCCCCCCCCCCCCCCCCCCCCCCCCACACACTTCCATTCACAAAAAAGTTTAATTTTAACGTACACTTTTGCGATTTGGGAAAGCGCAGATAGGCTTTTGAATTCGATTTATAATCATTATTTTGCATTTACAATGTGCTCTAGTGGTGTTGTTAAACAAAAACAAATTTTTAACTTTAAACCTTTCATTTTAAAAACGCTAGGATTAACACTATAATATTGTTTTATGTATTTTCTTCTAATGTTTTGAATATTATAATTTTTACAAGTGAATATCAGTATTACAAAGTGTACATATTCTATTTTCTCTAGGAACCTTAAACCCCTGCCCGTGCTGTAACCTCACCGTGGTGCGGGATGTAACATTCTCTTTGAGAATGGCCAATACAGCACAAATTGAAGTTTAAAGTAAAAGTCAGTATCTATCTGTGATATTTGTATTTGTATTTTTGCACAGTTCTCTACACTGTTTTTATTTATATCTTGAATTTTTCTATTGATGTTTATCATCACCTTATTTGTTTCCATTACCATAGTTTGACACCCAATAGCCGATGTATTTTTCGTTCTGGGGTGTCGTTAAACATTCATTCATTCTAGGAACATTAAAGGGACATTCCTGATTTTGCTACAATTTTTAAGATGTTATCAACTAACAAAGACTGTTTAACGATTGCAATTACATATCAAATATATTTTCCTGCATAAAATATTAGTGGCTGTATATTAAACATGTTTCTAATCGTTCTAATAGTTTTACTAGTTTAAATTTCATTTTATTTCCTAAAATAGTTAATAGTCTAAAACTTCTTAAACGGATTTAAAAGAAATAAATTCTATAATGCTTTCCGGTGTTATAAAATATGAACGCAGTATATTGAGGGGCGAGACGTGGCCCAGTGGTAAAGCGCTCGCTTGATGCGCGGTCGGTTTGGGATCGATCCCCGTCAGTGGGCCCATTGGGATATTTCTCGCTCCAGCCAGTGCACCACGACTGGTATATCAAAGGCCGTGGTATGTGCTATACCGTCTATGGGATGATTCATATAAAAGATCCCTTGCTGCTAATCGAAAAGCGTAGCCCATGAAGTGGCGACAGCGAGTTTCCTTTCTCAATATCTGTGTGGTCCTTAACCATATGTCCGACGCCATATAACCATAAATAAAATGTGTTGAGAGCGTCGTTAAATAAAACATTTACTTCCTTCCTCCTTTTAGTATATTGAAAATACGTAACAGTTACAGACGCACACGTCAAAATATACCAGACATGGCTATTGACTTTGCCACACTCGCCAGACCCACACTCAGCTTTGGTTTGTTTTGAGCCTAACGGTGTGGTTGCGAAAGCTCTCTAATATTTTATTGTGTCATTTATTTAGTAAGACAGCTATCAGTGTAAACACGATTAAATGTATATTCTGTACTCTGCAAAAAAAGTATGGGGAACTCTAATAAGAATTTACAATTGCCAAAATGTTACGGAATATTAGCTGTGGGGAATGGTTATATGATAATAGTGAATTAATTGGCTAAACATTACAACCGGTAGTTCAGTATTACAGTAGGTACAGTAGAACTTGAAGGACGATTGGGGTCAGAAGTGAAATTTGAAAGTTGACGTTATTTTATCAGTAGTGGGTGATATCGCCAATAAAAATGATTAAAAACAAAACAATAACAACTGTATGATGAACAGAATGAAAACGATTGACAGAAATAATGTTCCACAGTGATTAATCGACCTTCGTGGAAATTGTCAACATCGAGAATAACACCCCACGCGCGTGTACGGGGCAACTGCGTGATGTCTGTGGTCAAAACGTATGTTTGGACTAATAGTTGATATTAACATTAATATTTCGGGTTCCCCTACTCTTTTTGAAGAGTATATTTTAGGAAAACGTTTATTACGCCATATATTAGGTGACCTGTCTAGAGCTGTGAGCACGACTAAATGTGGGGGGTTTTGTGGGGGTTTTCAGGTAAACATGTATTGGACCGAACCCACCTCGGTGGTGTCGTGGTTAAGCCACCGGACTTAAGGCTGGTATGTACCAGGTTCGCATCCCGATACCGACTGTCAACCAAAGCGAATTTTAACGTCTTCTTGAGTAGGTGTAAGACCACTACACCGACTTCTTTCCTTTTCACTAACAAATAACCACTAACCCACTGTCTTGGACAGACGGCCCAAATAACTGTGCCCCGGATAGCGTGCTTGAACCTTAATTGGATAGAAGCACGAAAATAATTATAAATTAATGAATGAATGAAAATGAATGATGAATGAAAATGAATTAATTAATGAATGAATGAAAATGAATGAATGAATGAATGAATGAATGAAAATGAATGAATGAATGAATGAATGAATGAAAATGAATAAATGAATGACAATGAATGAATGAATGAATGGAAAGGAATTAATGAATGAATGAAAATGAATAAATGAATGACAATGAATGAAGAAAATGAATGAAAGGAATGAATGAATGAATGAAAATGAATGAAGAAAATGAATGAATGAAAATGAATGAATGAATGAATGAATGAATGGAAAGGAATGAATGAAAAGGAAAAATGAATGAATGAGGAAATGAATGGAATGAATGAAAATGAAAAATGAATGAATTAATGAAAATGAATAAATGAATGAAAATGAAAATGAATAAAAGAATGAATGAATAAAAGAATGAGTGAAAATAAAAGAATGAGTGAATGAATGAATGAATGAATGAATGAATGAATGAATTATTATACCATTTACTGGGTTATCTGTTCGTTCTACTATCCTCCGTTTTAAACTGCGCTGTCAATTGTGAAGTCATTTAATAGCTATGTCGTGACGAAAAATTCTGTGCACAGGCCTATATGATCGTTTAGCCATGTTGATATGATTGTTAGCAATGATGAAGTGCTTCGTATATACACGTATACACGGCAAGTTCACCATAATAAAGGTCTACACATTCAGGGGCGGATCCAATACACGTATACACGGCAAGTTCACCATAATAAAGGTCTACACATTCAGGGGCGGATCCAATACACGTATACACGGCAAGTTCACCATAGTGAAGGTCTACACATTCAGGGGCGGATCCAATACACGTATACACGGCAAGTTCACCATAGTAAAGGTCTACACATTCAGGGGCGGATCCAATACACGTATACACGGCAAGTTCACCATAATAAAGGTCTACACATTCAGGGGCGGATCCAATACACGTATACACGGCAAGTTCACCATTATAAAGGTTTACACATTCAGGGGCGGATCCAATACACGTATACACGGCAAGTTCACCATAATAAAGGTTTACACATTCAGGGGCGGATCCAAAGTGGGACCATAAGACCCGTCCCCCTAAATATATACGAATGCCTTTCGTTTATCCTTTAAAATAAATATAATAATAATCAGCTTGCCCTTTTCATGAGTTAGGCCATGTGCCCTTTTTATCTTAGTCCCCTCTAAAATATGTCTTGGATCTGGTCCTGACATGGTAAATATAGCTTGACGAAACAGTTTAGTGGCGTATATGACAAAATTACCTGGTGCAAATAAAAGATCCCTTGGTATTGATGGACACACTGTATCGGGTTTCCTCTCTAAGACTATATCAAAATATTTGATTAATTAATCAATGTGCTCTAGTGGTGTCGGAAAACAAAAACACAACCTTTTATATACCTGATATGTAGAGGTACACGAAGTTGAACTGATGTGCTCTAGTGGTGTCGTTAAACAAAACAAATGTTTATATACCTGATATGTAGAGGGACACATAGTTGAACTGATGTGCTCTAGTGGTGTCGTTAAACAAAACAAATGTTTATATACCTCATATGTAGAGGGACACGTAGTTGAACTGATGTGCTCTAGTGGTGTCGTTAAACAAAACAAATGTTTATATACCTGATATGTAGAGGGACACGTAGTTGAACTGATGTGCTCTAGTGGTTTCGTTAAACAAAACAAATGTTTATATACCTCATATGTAGAGGACACATAGTTGAACTGATGTGCTCTAGTGGTGTCGTTAAACAAAACAAATGTTTATACACCTCATATGTTGAGGTACACGAAGTTGAACTGATGTGCTCTAGTGGTGTCGTTAAGCAAAACAAATGTTTATATACCTCATATGTAGAGGGACACGTAGTTGAGAGAGAGAGAGAGAGAGAGAGAGAGAGAGAGAGAGAGAGAGAGAGAGAGAGAGAGAGAGAGAGAGAGAGAGAGAGAGAGACAGACAGAGAGAGAGAGAGAGACAGAGAGACAGAGAGACAGACAGAGATACAGAGACAGAGAAACAGAGACTGAACAGATTCGTGTTTACCACAAATTACATTTCGTGATTTCGCCATTAAGCGGCGTCTAAACCCTGAAACGTGTCTACTAGTTTTGGCCATAGAATATTCATAATAAGAAATAAAACACAGAACTACGAAGAAGAAAAAAAACCATGATAAGAGACGTATTGTTCTCTAAGACATACGGAAGATGCTTTAGTATAAAAATATGCATTAAAGTGACAGTTTAACCTTTCATCACTGCAGTTGAGCTGCCGTTTATTGCACTACCCGCTTTAATGTTTCCGGCAAGCTGTATGCATTTTGTAACGGGTCTACTCCCAGTCTGTTGCCATTAAAGGCATATTGTCACAGACCACTGACCTATTAAATAGCCTAACAAAGTATTACCTAAAAATATATAAATTTGATTTGTCCCTAATCGTACTTTATTCAACCATCTACGTAGCCACCATACTCCACTTATTAATGATTTTTCATAAAAATAATTGAATTATGGCAATAGTCTATAATTCAAAAACTAATATTGTTAACAGGGTTGACATGAATTTCACTCCATCGTGGTTCAGTTAAGGTGATGCGATAACTAGATTTGGTTTTCAAATATTAAAGTAATTTTCATTTATTATCCATTTTTAGAGAAATAAATTTCTTAAATCTGTGACAGTAAGCCTTTAAAGACGCTGACCCTAGTTTCAACCCGTGAAATTGGAAACTAAGTTTGGTTAATCTACAAACCTGGAACACATTTGAATAAGTTTTGTTTGACGACTCCACTAGAACACACTGAATATATTAAAAATATGAGAAATGCATTTTGTGATATTAAAAACACCAGGATGACCAAAAACACTTCGAATGTACGGAAATTGATAATCTAAACAATAAAATTTAAGTAAAGTATGATTTAAGTTATCAAAAATGGTTATAATAGTCAAAAATATGTGTTAGTGTTTAAAAACTAGGATATGTCCGTTTAAAACGTCTCTGTTAGTGGGAAACAGTGGAAACAAACTAGTGTCAGTCTCTTTAACATTCAGCATGCGTATTCACATTACGGTCTACTGCGATATTTATTATTCAACCTGTTTTTCTTTTAATATACTAGTCCTTTTAATTGTGTCTTGGCTTAATATAGTCCGGTTATAAAACACCGAAATGTCTTCTTAAATCTTTCTTTTACGACTGCAAGTGGGTTTACTTCTTAGGCTCGTGTGCAGGTGGGTGGGGGGGGGGGGGGGGGAGAGAGAGAGAGAGAGAGAGAGAGAGAGAGACAGAGAGAGAGAGAGACAGAGAGACAGAGAGACAGACAGACAGACAGAGAGAGACAGACAGACAGGCAGAGAGAGAGAGACAGAGAGACAAACATACATACCGAGAGACAGAGAGAGAGAGAGAGAGATACAGATATACCGACAGACAGACAGACACAGCAACAGACATACAGAGAGAGAGAGAGAGAGAGAGAGAGAGAGAGAGAGAGAGAGAGAGAGAGAGAGAGAGACAGACAGACAGACAGAGAGAGAGACAGAGAGAGAGACAAACAGACATACCGAGAGACAGAGAGAGATACAGACATACCGAGAGACAGACAGACACAGAGACAAACATACAGAAAGACAAAAACAGATATATAGAGAGACAGAGAAAGACAGACAGAGAGATAGATAGAGAGACGGACATACAGAGAGACATATAGAGAGAGACAGAGAAAGACAGATACACATAGAGAGAGAGAGAGAGAGAGAGAGAGAGAGAGAGAGAGAGAGAGAGAGAGAGAGAGAGAGAGAGAGAGAGAGAGAGAGAGAGAGAGAGACAGAGAGACAGAGAGAGAATATTCTGAAATGGGGAAAAAAAGAAAAGGAATGTTTTATTTAACGACGCACTCAGCACATTTTATTTACGGTTCTCAACAGGATGGCCGCAGGCACTGGTTGGATTATCCGAAATAAATCGTATAACTTTATGTCCAATCAGGTCGCTAATATTTATGGAAATAATGAGTAACGAATGTCTAGTGTTTATTGATATCTGTTCCCTAGTTTACCTCCTGAAGGGAAAGAGGAATCAGAAATAGGTTTGCTCAAAAAGGAAGGAAGGAAATGGTTTATTTAACGACGCACTCAACACATTTTATTTACGGTTATATGGCGTCAGACATATCGTTAAGGACCACACAGATATTGAGAGAGGAAACCCGCTGTCGCCACGCAATGAGCTACTCTTTCCGATTAGCAGCAAGGGATCTTTTATATACACCATCCCATAGACAGGATAGCACATACCACGGCCTTTGATATACCAGTCGTGGTGCACTGGCTGGAACGAGAAATAGCCCAATGGGCCAAACGACGGGAATTGAGCGAGCGCTGTACAGGTTTGTTCAACTTCTATATCCATGTAAGTGATCGGCATCAAGCTATGGGGGTCGGGACGTAGCCCAGTGGTAAAGCGTTCGCTTGATACGCGGTCGGTCTAGGGTCGATCCCCGTCGGTGGACCCATTGGGCTATTTCTCGTTCCAGCCAGTGCTCCACAACTGGTGTAACAAAAGCCGTGGTATGTGATATACTGTCTGCAGGATGATGCATATAAAAGATCCCTTGCTGCTAATCGAAAAGAGTAGCCCATGAAGTGGCGACATCGGGTTTCCTTTCTCAATATCTGTGTGGTCCTTAACCATATGTCTGACGCCATATAACCGTAAATAAAATGTGTTGAGTGCGTCGTTAAATAAAACATTTCCTTCCTTCAAGCAATGGATATTAACAATATTGTGCAACTGTTTTAGGTAAGTTTTCAGATAGATAACCCGGAGTCATTATTTTACAGAGTCAATACATCATACATAAATAGTGGAATTTTCTTTTGTAATGGGATGAAATCAGTTTCTAAACCAAATAACTTCCGGCTGGGTCAAAGTTCGAGCTGCAGCGAACTTTTGATAGAGAAGTTAACACCACAAGTTCTGTGATTGGTGATAAATATGAGTGTGTTGGTTGTAAGAAAAAATAGTTTCATCTGGGCAAAAAATGTATGTAATGTTAGTTTTAGTTTTATTTGTATTTTTTTTTTACAGGAACTAACGGATAAAGAATGTCTAGTGTTTATTGATAATCTGTTCCCTAGTTTACCTCCTGAAGGGAAAGGGGAATCAGAAATAGGCTTGTTCAAAAAAGAAGGAAGGAAATGGTTTATTTAACGACGCACTCAACACATTTTATATACGGTTATATGGCGTCGGACATATGGTTATTGACCACACAGATATTGAGGGAGGAAACCCGCTGCCGCCACGCAATGGGCTACTCTTTCCGATTAGCAGCAAGGGATCTTTTATATGCACCATCCCATAGACAGGATAGCACATACCACGGCCTTTGATATACCAGAGTAACCCATGAAGTGACGACAGCGGGTTTCCTCCCTCGATATCTGTGTGGTCCTTAACCATATGTCTGACGCCATATAACCGTAAATAAAATGTGTTGAGTGTGTCGTTAAATAAAACATTTCCTTCCTTCAAGCAATAGATATCAATAATATTGTGTTCTAGTTGTGTCGTTAAACAAAACAAACTTTTTTCCATATATTATATTTAAGAGAGCGAAGACAACAGGTCATTTTACTTGTATTGTCAATAATAGTTTGCACGCGGGATCGCCATTCCCCAGGTTCTTTGGACACTAGACCAAAATGTTTATGTAAATAACTTCTACAATTTCCTCATTGACATGGTACAAAGTGGGCTTAATTAAGGGAGATGTCTTCTGCTTGAGGGACCCCGCCCTCTACCGACTTCGGTCGGGCGGCTAGTGCTCCCTTGCATTTGCCAGCGCGGGCGGCCCCCTCTCCCTCCCACCCCTACCCTTTTCCTGTCCTGGACATGACAGACGCGCTACAACAGGTTGTTCTGAAATGTGCACGTACAACCCTATGACCTGACCTGACCTGACCTGCTTGAGGGTGATAGTTTTAGTTTTAACAGTACTGAATTTGACACGACTCTTTTTGGCCCAGCTATTTATAAAGTTTTAGATCAGAATTTAACGTGTTACTAGCGGCTTATGGTTCATCTACTTTAGTGTGTGTGTGTGTGTGTGTGTGTGTGTGTGTGTGTGTGTGTGTGTGTGTGTGTGTGTGTGTGTGTGAGAGAGTGTAAAGAGAGAGAGAGAGAGAGAGAGAGAGAGAGAGAGAGAGAGAGAGAGAGAGAGAGAGAGAGAGAGAGAGACGGAATGGATTGTCAAAATTTGTTAAAACATTTCCTTGCAACTATAAAGAGTTGATCCATTTTAAACATTTCCTTTATTATCATAATTTGAATTTTCAAATAAAAGTATTTTGTAATTTAGTTTAGGTAGGGTACTGAAATAACAAATGTTCAGAATTCTAAACAGGAAAAAAGAAGAAAAAAATGTTTTATTTAACGACGCACTCAACACATTTTATTTACGGTTCTCAACAGGATGACCGCAGGCACTGGTTGGATTATCCGAAATAAATTGTATAACTTCATGTCCAATTAGGTCGCTAATATTTATGCGAAGACGACAGTGTAGTATTTCTCATCTTCTCATGTATATACATGTGTAAAAATAAAGTGGAGTGTTAGTTTAGTTTTATTTGTATTTAAATGCTTTTACAGGAACTAACGGATAAAGAATGTTTAGTGTTTATTGATAGTCTGTTCCCTAGTTTACCTCCAGAAGGGAAAGGCGAATCAGACTTCTACTTCTATATCCATGTAAATGATCGGCATCAAGCACTGGAGGTCGGGACGTAGCCCAGTGGTAAAGCGTTCGCCTGATACGCGGTCGGTCTAGGATCGATCCCCGTCGGTGGACCCATTGGGCTATTTCTCGTTCCAGCCAGTGCTCCACAACTGGTGTAACAAATGGCGTGGTATGTGATATACTGTCTGTGGGATGATGCACATAAAAGATCCCTTGCTGCTAATCGAACAGAGTAGCCCATGAAGTAGCGACAGCGGGTTTCCTCTCTCAATATCTGTGTGGTCCTTAACCATATGTCTGACGCCATATAACCGTAAATAAAACGTGTTGAGTGCGTCGTTAAATAAAACATTTCCTTCCTTCAAGCAATGGATATTAACAATATTGTGCAACTGTTTTAGGTAATTTTTCAGATAGATAACCTAGAGTCATTATTTTACAGAGTCAATACAGCATACATAAATAGTGGAATTTTCTTTTCTCTTGTAAAGGGATGAAACCAGTTTTCTAAACCAAATAACTTCCGGCTGGGTCAAAGTTCGAGCTACAGCGAACTTTTGATAGAGAAGTTAACACCACAAGTCCCGTGATTGGTGATAAATATGAGTGTGTTGCTTGTTCAAAAAATAGTTTTATCTAGGCAAAACTATTTATCTAATTTTATTTTATCTAGTACCACTGTGTCAAGTAGCCTTGTGCTTGAAACATGTATGGGATACCTTTAAAACAAGTACTAAAATTTTATGCGGAATTAGGGTTATCTCAGAAATGAGCAGCTTGACCTCCAATTTTTTTCTGATTCACTTTAAGGGGGAGGGTGGTAGTATATATATCCGTGGTGTTTATGTCGATTGATATGCTGAAGGTAGGAGTTTTAGCCACATATGTTACTATTGTCGTCTATGGAATTTGATTTGGTAGTATACACCTTGTACATAGATTGAAATTATGTTCAACGAACAGCACCATAAATTGTCCGAACAGTATCGACTTGAATATTTTCAAGCTGCTGAGTTTGTTTAACGACACCACTAGAGCACATTGATTTATTAATCATAGGCAATTGGATGTCATTCATTTGGTAATTTTGACATATAGTCAGCATTACCTTGCGGAGCACTCACTCAGGGTTTTGAGTCGGTATCTGGATTAAAAATCCCATGCCTCGACTGGGATCCGAACCCAGTACCTACCAGCCTGTAGACCGATGACCTACCACGACGCCGGTCTGTTTATGTAAATAACTTTTACAATTTCCTCATTGACATGACACAAAGTGGGCTTAATTAAGGGAGATGACTTTTGCTTGAGGGACCCCTCCCTCTACCGACTTCGGTCCGACGGCTAGTGCTCCCTTGCATTTGCCAGCGCGGGCGATCCCCTCTCTCACCCACCCCTACCCTTTTCCTGTCCTGGACATGACATGCTTGCGCTACAACAGCTTGTTCTGAATGTGTACGTACAACCTTATGACCTGACCTGACCTGACCTGACCTGACCTGCTTGAGGGTGATAGCTTTAGAGAGAGAGAGAGAGAGAGAGAGAGAGAGAGAGAGAGAGAGAGAGAGAGAGAGAGAGAGAGAGAGAGAGAGAGAGAGAGAGAGAGAGAGAGAGGGAGAGAGAGAGAGAGCTATCGTCAGCGAACAATGGTATGTTTGATTCTATTCCATTCACTATATTGTTGATCTATATCAAAAATAGCATTGGACCGGAGCCTTGGTGAATGCCTGCAGGGAATCGTTTTAGTACTTGAGAGATGTCCATTGATAACTACACGCTGTTTGCGGCAAGACATAATTTATATACATGTGTATAGTATATATATACTTTGATATCTATCTATCTATCTATATATCTATATATATATATATATATCTATATATATATATATATATATATATATATATATATATATAGATAGATAGATAGATAGATAGATAGATATCAAAGTAACTTTTTTTTTCATCCAGTCGCTGTCATCATTAGAGCTACGAGCTATTTAAGGAAAATCTTATTATAATAGTAAATAATATAATTTACCGCTAATTATAACTGAATGTTAGTAGATAAATACTACAAAATATTTAATAAATATATTGGCAATTATATCACATATTGTACGGCTGATTATTATTGAATGTATAATTAGTAGAAATTCTACAGGATATTTAATAAACAGATTGGCAATACGTCATATATTTTTACCGCTAATTATTACTGAATATTTAATTAGTAGACTGGCTAAAAACGTCATACTTTTAATTCTTACTATATATTTAATAAACAGATTGACAATACACCATGTATCATGCATTAATTTCGCTTGCATACATTCGCTTGCACAGATTGACAATACACCATATATACACCATACATTAACACCTCAAACATACATTAACACCTGTTATTATTATGTAATACTTAATTTGTAGACTGGTAAAAAACAACAACATCATACCTTTGATGGTTATCACAAGAAGCGTAAATAACGCGATCACCGGTGCAGGCTCCATGCCTCGTTCAAAATAGTATCCCTTAATGCCTCGCGCGATGAGGAACATCCGTTTTATACTGTCACTTAGTTGCTGTCAACTCGGAGTCTCTGAGGGTTTTTTTCTGATACCTGTGTCAAGTCAGTTATAAATGACATGGTAGACCATGTTATGGAGTGTATGACGGATCCGTCGTGTCGACCCAGCCGTGTAGAATTAAATTCTTCATAAATTACAAACACAGATACGAGTAGTAGTAGTAATACACTGAAGAACCAGTTAACAGTACTTTGAACCTGGCGATGGAGGGAGAATGGGTGGAGGAGGGGGTGCAGGAAAGTCACTGACTCTAGGGCCGTACCTGACTTAAAAGAATTAGAGGGAAGTAAAAAAAAAAAACAAAATTTAAAAAAAACTGGACATAGTGAGAAAGGCTTTTCTTAGCTAGATAAAAATAGCATTTTAGAACTAAATAAGACATTTTTAATTTAGGCCTATTAAGGCACGTTAAACTAAAAAGGGCACTTTTCAACTGGGGAGGACAGTCATAAACTAAACAGAGTACCTTTAAACTAAAGAAGGCACTTTTAAATAGAGTACCTTTAAACTAAAGAAGGCACTTTTAAAGTAAACAGAGTGCCTATAAATTAAAAATGTCACTTTTAAACTAAACAGAGTACATTTAAGCTAAAAACGGCACTTTTAAACTAAACAGAGTACATGTACCTTTAAACTAAACAAAAGCACTTTTAAAGTAAATAAAGTGCCTTTAAACTAAAAAGGGCATTTTAAACTATTCAGAGAACCTTTAAACTAAAGAAACCACTTTTAAAGTAGAGAAAGTTTAAAGTTTATTTTGTTTAACGACATCACTAGCGCACATTCATTCATTAATCATCGACTGTCGGATGCCGACACGTAGTCATTAGAGGAAACCCGCTACATTTGTTTTCTAATGCAGACAGGAAAGCACATACCACAGCCTTTGACCAGTTATGGTGCACTGATTGGAACTAGAATTTAAAGTAAAGAGGACACTTTTAAATAAAGGAAGGCATTTTGCGTATTTCACCACCAGATACATAAAGTTAAATAATTATTAAAGGCATATTGTTACAGACAACTGACCTATTTAATAGTCTAACCTGAACAAAAATAATTTGATTTGTCCCTAAATGTACGTTATTCAACCATCTTCATAACCACCATACTCCATTTATTAATGACATTTTGGCAATGGTCCATAATTCAAAAACTAAAATTCCCGAGAGGGATGACATGGATTTCACTTCATCATGGTTCAGTTACTGTGATGCAATAGCTAGATTTGTTTTCCAACAATTAATGCTATTTTTATTTATTATTAATTTTTTAGAGAAATGTGGTCCTTAAATCCGTGACAGTATGCCTTTAAATCCGTGTCAGTATGCCTTTAAATCCGTGACAATATGCCTTTAAAATCACCGACCTTAATTCTTGAAGTACCAATCTAATTAAAATTAGCTCCACTATTACATGTGGATCTAACACCAGCCAGTTGGAGCTCATGTCCACCAATCAAAACCTTACTTGCAGAATCCTGCCAGTGATTTAAAACTAACAACACTGCGTAGTCCCCAATGTCCAGGTAACATTTCGTCTGTAAATAATAATTTAAATATTGACCAATCACACTTCGCCTTTTATAACGTTATTTGGGAGCATACAAATTCTAAAAATATCGGGCGAGTCTATTTTAGTGGCCGCAGTACAGCGAACCATACCAATACGTACCGGGTGGGTTATCAGTCTTCAATTTTACATTACAAATTATTTATTTATTTATAAATTAAAAAAAAGTAAATCAGTCTTCAGTTTTACATTACAAATTATTTATTTTATAAAATAAAACATGTTTTAAGGCATTCGTAATTCACACGAAACATGTCGTATACCCTCAGGATAATTCAAATTATTTTTAAATCACTGGCAGGATTCTGCAAGTAAGGTTTTGACTGGTGGACATGAGCTCCAACTGGCTGGTGTTAGATCCACATGTAATAGTGGAGCTAATTTTAATTAGATTGTTGAAGTACGTACTTTGTTGATAGTGTTCGTGGAAGCAATCATGAATTTACCGGCCTCGGTGGTGTCGTTGTTAAACCATCGGTCTACAGGCTGGTAGGTACTGGGTTCGGATCCCAGTCGAGGCATGGGATTTTTTATCCAGATACTGACTACAAACCCTGAGTGAGTACTCCACAAGGCTCAATGGGTAGGTGTAAACCACTTGCACCGACCAGTGATCCATAACTGGTTCAACAAAGGCCATGGTTTGTGCTATCCTGCCTGTGGGAAGCGCAAATAAAAGATCCCTTGCTGCCTGTCGTAAAAGAGTAGACTATGTGGCGACAGCGGGTTTCCTCTAAAAAAAAAAAACAGTGTCAGAATCACCATATGTTTGACGTCCAATAGCCGATGATGAAAAAAAAAAATCAATGTGCTCTAGTGGCGTCGTTAAATAAAACAAACTTTACTTTGACTTTCAGTCATGAATTTACCAAAATATCCTACTAAATCACCAGAGTGACAAGGATATTTGCAATTAATTTATTATATTCAGTAGTGGATTCGGGGGTGGGGAGGGGGGTGTCCAGGGGTCCGGATCCCCTCCCTCCCCCCTTTAAAAACCGACCATGACCTTTAAGGGAAAACGTGATTATATTAACTGTTGTAAATGCTTAAATAGGAAAAAATATCACATTTGGACACCCCCCCCCCCCCTCCCCTTTCAGAAATCCTGCATCCGTGATATAATTATATACATTCTAACAAACTTTGATATGACTAGACGTCAACAAAATGTAGCTTTCGTTGATCTCGCCGGAATATGGCTGAAGATGGGCCTGGCGCTGTTAAAATATGGCCACACATCACAGTTATCTTCCCATTTGATTTCCCAAAATCCGGAAGTATATCCGCGCAAGTAGTCAGCTGTTTGACTGTGATTATCTCATGTCAGACAGTTTTGAAGAGACAACTATGCAAACGCTAACCCTAGCCCTGACCCTGACCCTAACCCTGACTCTAACCCTAACCCTAACCCTAACCCTAACCCTAACCCCTACCCCTAACCCTGACCCTGACCCTGACCCTAACCCTAACCCTGACCCTGACACTAACCTTAACCCTAACCCTAACCCTAACCCTAACCCCTAACCCTAACCCTAACCCTAACCCTAACCCTAACCCTAACCCTAACCCTAATCCTAACCCACTGAAGTTGACAGGGGAGAACATGTAGTTTGGAAACATGTGTAACTTGTAAAATGGCTGTACTCCGGCCAGATTTAGAGGGAGTGTTTGTTCATCCTGGAAGAAAGAGCTGGACAACAGGAGCTGTCCTTTTCAGGGTACGCAGGACAAAGTGTATACAAAAGCCATGGTCCTACTGATATTAATAATATAATAATAATATTAATACTAGTATATAGAAACATATAGCGTGAATAAGTGTGGTCTGTGGCCATATAACATATGTTCCATGTCGTCTTGTGCCAGATCTGTAGGTGGTGGTACGCCAAATAGTATCTGCGCGGGTCAAAGTTCGAGGTGCTGTTGAAACTGTTTATGGTTTCCAGTTCTGCCATTGGTAATAAATGTGACAGGGTTGGTTGTCGTAAAATGTTTCATCTGACCAGCAAATGACTTTACTTTAATTGGAACTAGTACCAGTGTATCAGAAAGAAAGAAAGAAAGAAAGAAAGAAAGAAAGAAAGAAAGAAAGACAGAAAGAAAGACAGACAGAAAGAAAGAAAGAAAGAAAAAAAGAAAAAAGAAAGAAAAGAAAGAAAGAAAAAGAAAGAAAGAAAGAAAGAAAGAAAAGAAAAAAGAAAGAAAAGAAAGAAAGAAAAAAAAGAAAGAAAGAAAGAAAAGAAAGAAAGAAAGAAATATTTTATTTAACGACGCACTCAACACATTTTATTTACGGTTATATGGCATCGGACATATGGTTAAGGACCACACACAGATATTGAGAGAGGAAACCCGCTGTCGCCACTTCATGGGCTACTCTTGTCTCATACATTTTTTTCATACATTATATTTTAGAAAGCGAAGACAACTGGTCATTTTACTTGTATGATTAATAATAGTTTGCAGCCGGGATCGCCATTCTCCAGATTCTTTGGACACTAGACCAAACTGTTTATGTAAAAAAAAAAAAAAAAAAAAAAAAAATATTTAACGACGCACTCAACACATTTTATTTACGGTTATGTGGCGTCAGACATATGGTTAAGGACCACACAGATTTTGAAACCCGCTGTCGCCACTACATGGGCTACTCTTCCGATTAGCAGCAAGGGATCTTTTATTTGCGCTTCCCACAGGCAGGATAGCACAAATCATGGCCTTTGTTGAACCAGTTATGGATCACTGGTCGGTGCAAGTGGTTTACACCTACCCAATGATTAGGGGGGGGAGACGTAGCCCAGTGGTATAGCGCTCGCTCGATGCGCGGTCGGCGTGCGATCGATCCTCGTCGGTGGGCCCATTGGGCTATTTCTCGTTCCAGCCAGTGCACCACGACTGGTATATCAAAGGCCGTGGTATGTACTACCTTGTCTGTGGGATGGTGCATATAAAATGAGAGCGTATTTATGTCCAAATGTCTGCCTAGGTCTCTTGCAGTCAGAGTACTCGGACTAGATAACAACATTTATTCATGTTAGCATTACTGCCAAACGGCTATATAGGGGTGCAAACGAATCACTACGCATTTTTACACGGATGACAACTAATTCTGAGGGTAGAGTGATAAGAAATACATGGTAAAAAGGTCTCAGCTTAACACATTTTGCCCCAATATCTGTATAATTTTTACCCGTTTTTTAGGTTTTGCTTCAGCACTGCCCCATTCCCCCCCTCCCCGCACCCCTGTCTTGTACGCTTATGCCTATAGCAGTATTAAGGTACAGTGAAACCTGTCAAAACCGGCTCCTCTGTACACCAGAATTCCCTAAACACCGGACGTTTTTTGTGGTCCCTTTTTAAATATCTGTACATAAGAGAACGTCTCTAAACCGGATACCTCTTAAAACCAGACTATTTACTTGGTATGGAGGGTGTCCGGTTTAGAAGAGGTTCACTGTATTAGCCACATATTGTCGTCTAA
Organism: Gigantopelta aegis; assembly: GCF_016097555.1. Classification (NCBI taxonomy): domain Eukaryota; kingdom Metazoa; phylum Mollusca; class Gastropoda; order Neomphalida; family Peltospiridae; genus Gigantopelta; species Gigantopelta aegis. Next base: position 25,850,943 of record NC_054703.1, on the reverse strand, counting down.
GGGATTTGATTTGGTGGTATACACCCTAATGCTCGGGATAGTAAAGACGCGATGTGGTTGTGTCACATTTGATTCAGTGCGATTCGTTTTTGGTTAGTACCATACTCGTCACACCCAGACACAGCTATGGAGTATGGCGGGCCTTAGACCTACAAATGTTTATGTTCACACTCCAGGCACGGCGGGAATAGACAGACATTGGGGGGGGGGGGGGGGGGTGGGGCTGAGTGAGATCGAGGGCGCAAAGCAAAGTTTTAGGGGGTTCGGGGTTATACTCTTCAATAAAACTTTGAACATTAGATGTCCTGAAGGAAGGAAGGAAGAGAGGAAGGAAGGAAATGTTTTATTTAACAACGCACTCAACACATTTTATTTACGGTTATATGGAGTTGGACATATGGTTACGGGCCAGACAGATATTGAGAGAGGAAACCCGATGTCGCTACTTTATGGGCTACTCTTTTTGATTAGCAGTAAGGGATCTTTTATATGCACCATCCCACACCAGGATAACACATACCACGGCCTTTGATATACCTGTCGTGGTGCACTGGCCGAAGATAGAAATAGCCCAATGGGTCCACCGACGGGGATCGATCTCAGACCGACCGCGCACCAAGCGAACGCTTTACCACTGGACTACGTCCCGCCCCTAAATGTCCTGAAATGAAATTTCCTGCATTCGACAAGTAAAATTCATCTCTGCCGTAAGATTTACTACTACTAATATTTTTTATTCAGAATTAGAGCCCCCCCCCCCCCCCCCCCCCCCAGTCCCAGGTCCGCCGTGCCTGCACTCTTTCCATACCAAGTCTCTCTTAACATTGTATACTAATTCAAACAAGAAACTAAATTTTAGCGAAAATTGTCTTGTTATATTTAATTAGAATTATGTTAGATATAATCATTCTGACACACAGTGAGGGCCCCTGCGCGTGCTGTAACCTCACCGTGGTGCAGGGGTGTAACATTCTCTTTGAGAATGGCCAATACAGCACACAATGGAAGTTTTGAGTAAAATTCAGTATCCGTAAAATTCTGTGATATTTGTGTTTTTGCACAGTTCTTTACACTGTTTTTGTTTAAGTCTTGAATTTTTATATTGATGTTGATCATCACTTTATTTATTTGCATTACCATAGTTTGACACCCAATAGCCGATGTATTTTTCGTGCTGGGGTGTCGTTAAACATTCATTCATTCATTCACAGTGAGGGCGTGACGTACCCCAGAGGTAAGGTCCCAGTCGGTGGACCTATTGGGCTATTTCTCATTCCAACCAGGGCTCCACAACTAGTGTAGCAAAGGTCTTGGTATGCAATGTCCTCTCTGTGGGGTGCTACAACTAAAAGATCCCTTGCTGCTAATCGGAAAGCCCTGTTGGGCTATTTCTTGTTCCAGCCAGTGCACCACGACTGGTATATCAAAGGCCGTGGTCTGTGGGATAGTGTATATAAAAGATCTCTTTCTGCTAATGGAAAAATATATCGGGTTTCCTCTCTATGACTGTGTCAAAATGACCATATGTTTAACATCCAATAGCCGATGATTAATAAATCAATGTGCTCTAGTGGTGTCGTTAAAAAACACTTTAAACAAAATATTCCTTCCTTCCCTTTCTGACACAGTCGTCAAAAGAAATCCGCAACAATCACATAAGCAGAAAGTGATCTTTGTAACGCACTTTCCGACAGACATGACAGGACATACCACGGCCTTTGATATACCAGTCGTGGACTTCTGGTTGGAATGGGGAAAACATCTAAACAAAATCTCGCCTCCAAACAGTATTTTAAAAAGTGTGTTTTCTTTAACGACACTAGAGCACATTGATGTATTAATCATCGGCTATTGGATGTCAAATATTTGGTAATTTTGACATAGTCATAGAGAGGAAACCCGCTAATTTTTCCATTAGTAGCAAGGGATCGTTTATATGCACCATCCCACAGACTGTATAGCACATACCACGACCTTTGATACACCAGTCGTGGTGCACTGGCTGGAACGAGAAATAACCTAATGGGCCCATCGACGGGGATCGATCCCAAACTGACCGCTCACCACTGGGCTACGTTCCGCCTCCTGTAAGTGGACCAAGTATTTTACCATAACGATTTATTTTTAGAGTTATCATTTCTAACGCCTTTACTTCATATATACTGATAGAAAAAAAAAGGATCACACCAACACACACAGAGAAAAAACCCTCATTCACAGTGTCAGGACTCAGTTTCACAAATCCATCATCCATTAGTGTCAGGGCCCAGTTTCACAAAACATCGTAAGCATATGCGTACGAGACGAGGGCAGGAGCGGCAACTCCTTCACACCCCATACTCCCCAGTGCTGGAGCAAAACCTCAAATTCGGGCAAAACTTATACAGATATTCGGGGAAAATGTGCTAACCAGAGATCTTCTTATCATGTATTTCCATCATTCTACCCTCAAACTTAGTGGTAATCCATGCAAAAATGCGTAGAGATTCGTTTGCAACCCTATATAGCTGTTTGGTAGTAATGCTAACATGAATAAATGTTATTATGCAGATTCGGGCATTTTCTTTTAATTCGGGCAAAAACCAGCCTGACCCTTACAAAAATGGAAGCCCGTACGCCTATGATCGTAATCCTAGTTTTTCACGTAAACGTATGACTAAACCACAATTCTTATACTACTAACACTACAACAAATATGGTTTGAATTACACATATTTCATATTATCTTGTTCTTCCGTATTGGTGTCAGTTTCTGCATGAAACAGATGTCAAACATATGTAAACATATGACCGGTGTAACTTATAGTCGCTGACGTAAAGTTACGATGTTTTGTGAAATTGGCTACAGGAAGTTAACCGTGTTACTAACATTCAGTCTGACATTACTGACATTCATTCTCATATTACTGACATTCAGTCTGACATTACTGACATTCATTCTCATATTACTGACATTCAGTCTCACATTACTGACATTCAGTCTCACATTACTGACATTCATTTTCATATTACTGACATTCAGTCTCACATTACCGACATTCATTCTCATATTACTGACATTATGTCGCAAATTACTGTCATTCAGTCTCACATTACTGACACTCAGTCTGACATTACTGTCATTCAGTCTTACATTACTGACATTCAATTTCACATTACTGATATTCAATCTGACATTACTGACATTTAATCTCACACTGTCATTCAGTCTCACATTAGTGACATTCAGTGCCACATTACTGACATTCAATCTCACATTACTGACATTCAATCTCAAATGATTGACATTCAGTCTCATATTACTGGCATTCAGTCTCACGTTACTGCATTCAATCCCACATTATTGACATTCAATCACATATTACTGGCATTCAGTCTCACATTACTGACATTCAGTCTCACATTACTGACATTCAGTCTCACATTACTGACATTCAATCCCATATTACATCACTGTACTTTACATTACATATCCATTTAATCTTTCTGTAGTAATAAAGACCATTCTAACTGTGCAATATCACAATATGACCGGCCTCGGTGGCGTCGTGGCAGGCCATCGGTCTACAGGCTGGTAGGTACTGGGTTCGGATCCCAGTCGAGGCATGGGATTTTTAATCCAGATACCGACTCCAAACCCTGAGTGAGTGCTCCGCAAGGCTCAATGGGTAGGTGTAAACCACTTGCACCGACCAGTGATCCATAACTGGTTCAACAAAGGCCATGGTTTGTGCTATCCTGCCTGTGGGAAGCGCAAATAAAAGATCCCTTGCTGCCTGTCGTAAAGAAGAGTAGCCTATGTGGCGACAGCGGGTTTCCTCTAAAAACAGTGTCAGAATGACCATATGTTTGACGTCCAATAGCCGATGATAAGATTAAAAATCAATGTGCTCTAGTGGCGTCGTTAAATAAAACAAACTTTACTTTACTTTATATCACAATATTGTATTGAACATACGTGTTATACAAAATCTCGCGTGTGTTCGTGACGTCATGTCTCCAGTCAGAACGCTCAGCGTTCTATTCATTCCCCAAAATCCAACTGACCTTTAGACGAAGTAAGTTGTGTTATTTAATTAAACTTCTTTTAGCCATAATATATAAAGGACATTAGGTGGTATGTAATAAATACAGGACTTCATACCAGTTGGTTTTCCATGTTATTAAATATTTATTGAACTCGTTTATAGTGCGTAAGATTTATACCACTTGACCGCTAGCTACGCATTCTCGTGGTATAATATTCTTGCGCACTGTAAATAAAGGAAAGAAGAAGGAACTGTTTTAACATTTAACGACGCACTCAACACATTTTATGTACGGTTATATGGCGTCAGACATCTGGTTAAGGACCACACAGATATTGAGAGAGGAAACCCGTTGTCGCCACTTCATTGGCTACTATTTTCGATTAACAGCAAGGGTTCTTTTATATGCACCATCCCACAGACAAGGTAGTACATACCACGGCCTTTGATATACCAGTCGTGGTGCACTGGCTGAACACTGTAAACGAGTGCAATGAACAACAAGAAAAACAAGTGGTATATGGTCCTGTATATTTGTTTCACTCGTTTATAGTCCACATTTATCCCACTCGTGGAATAATAATCTTGCGCACTATAAACTCGTGCAATAAACAACATGAGGAAAACGGACCGGCCTCGGTGGCGTCGTGGCAGGCCATCGGTCTACAGGCTGGTAGGTACTGGGTTTGGATCCCAGTCGAGGCATGGGATTTTTAATCCAGATACCGACTCCAAACCCTGAGTGAGTGCTCAGCAAGGCTCAGTGGGTAGGTGTAAACCACTTGCACCGACCAGTGATCCATAACTGGTTCAACAAAGGCCATGGTTTGTGCTATCCTGCCTGTGGGAAGCGCAAATAAAAGATCCCTTGCTGCTAATCGGAAGAGTAGCCCATGTAGTGGCGACAGCGGGTTTCCTCTCAAAATCTGTGTGGTCCTTAACCATATGTCTGACGCCATATAACCGTGAATAAAATGTGTTGGGTGCGTCGTTAAATAAAACATTTCTTTCTTTCTTTACATGAGGAAAACAACTAATATGCGGTTCTGTATCTTTTTTCTCCCAGTATATTAATTATATCGCAATAACTTATATACTTCTGGTACTTTCTCATGGTGGTAACAGCCAATCCTCTGTTAGTGGGCTCAACCTAGACTTTCAAAATTAACAAGTCGGGAAAAGAAAATAACTTTAGCACATTGCAAATTATGAACAGGGCTGTTCCTAGCTTAAAATAAGGGGGGAGGGAGAAACAAAGCACAGTAATAGAAGGTGTTATGCAGGCAGGCAAAAAGTCACTCTTGAATTGAAAATGGTACTTTCTCGTTTTTTGCTGCTTTGTAGATGTGGAACTGTTACAATGTTAGCTAAGGACAATAACCTTAGAACTCTAACCGGATAGGCAAAGACGCCCGCTCTAATACACCAACAACCCTATGTTTGACGTTAAATACCTTTACATCGATTATTTTGCAGTTCGCTTATAACAAATATTTGACATATTAATGACTAATACACACATTACAGGAAGAAACCCGTCAGGACAGAACTCAGGATCGCCATTCCCCAGACTCTTTGGTGATACATGGAGGGCAGCACTAACGTATTTAACAGGAACATAATTGAAACGGGGCGTTGTCGGCTTTCTTCCTGTAGTGGGTGTATTAGTGGTTAATATGTGAAACATTTGTTATCGGCGAACTCGAAAAAAGTATTTAACGTCAAACAAAGGGTTATTGTTGTATTAGATCCGATCCGAAAATAACTATTTATATGACTTTGGACACTTTTTAAATCGGGCATTTGTAAATTTAAAAAAATCCACTTTAGCCCTAAATTTAGTCATGGAGGAGGGGGTTTCTCCACTAGGAGATTGGGGCACCCGCCACAGAAAGTTTATTTAGTGGGTGGGACGAAATTAAGGGGTGGCATCAGTCATATCGGGAGTTTCAGTGTGACCGAAACTTGGGGGGGGGGACCGAGGGGGAGGGGGCAGGCCCCCGGACAAACCTAACTCCCCCTACGGCCGAAACCGCCTACGCCCTACGGCACCTATCCTATTACCTACATACACATACAAACACACACACACACACACAAACACACACACACAAACACACACACAAACGTACACACACACGCACACACACATACCACACACACACATACACACACGTACACACATACGCACACACACACAGACACACACCACACACACACACACACATCACACCATACCACACACGTATACCACACCATACCACACACACACACACACACACACAAACACACACACGTACACACACACGCACACACACACATACCACACACACACATACACACACGTACACACATACGCACACACACACAGACACACACCACACACACACATCACACCATACCACACGTATACCACACCACACACACACACATACACACACTCACACTCACACACACTCACACTCACACACACACACACACTCACACACACTCACACACACATACACACACACACACACTCACACACACTCACACACACACACACATACACACACACATACACACACACACACACACACTCACACTCACACACACACACTCACACACACACACACACTCACACTCACACACACACATACACACACACTCACACACACACATCACACCATACCACACACGTATACCACACCATACCACACACACACACACACACACACCACACCGCACAACACACACACACACACACCACACACACACACACCACACCGCACAACACCCAGTGAAAAGTTATAGATCCCAAGCCTGATTATGGTATTCTTAATAATTTGATTTTTGAACTGTTGACAGTCTAGGTTTGTTAGTGAACCACACAACCCAATAAATAGACATACAACGTGTCAGTTCCGTGCTTCCTTATCGACTGTGAGAAGTGTTTTGGAGTCATGAAAGTTCTTCTGTTAGCCGCGTGTATTGCAGGTAAACTACAGAGATAAGACGTTACAGTTTTGTTTTGTTTTGTTTAACGACACCATTGGAGCACATTGAATGATTAATCATCGGCTATTGGATGTTAAACATTAGGTAATTTCGACATATAGTCTTAGAGAGGAAAACCGCGACGAGAAGGAGAAATAGCCCCATGGACCCACCGACGGGGATCGATCCCAGACCGACCGCACATCAAGCGGACGTTTTACCACTGGGCTACGCCCCCCCCCCCCCCCCCCCCCCCCCCCCCCCTTAAGACATAACAGATAAACTGCCTTTCTTAGACATCAGTTACGAAAGAAAAGGAATATGTGTTTATTTAAGGCCCAAAACACATCAGGTCTGGATCTGGGTCTGGGTCTGGCGAGTGTGGAGTATTTTGACGTCTTGGTCTGTAACTGTTACGTGTTATCAATATATATTAATGCGTTCAAGGGACATACCCTAGTTTTTAAACACTAACGTATATTTTTTTTTTAATTATAATAATCGTTTTTGATAACTTAAATCATAGTTTACTTAGATTTTATTGTTTAGATTCTCAGTTTCCTTACATTCGAAGTGTTATGGGTCATCCTGGTGTTTTTAATATCACAAAATGCATTTCTCATATTTTTAAAAACGCACGTGCGTCTGAGAAGTAACAGTTATGGAGTCAAGTTTTAGTCTGTTTTCAGAGGGTATTTCGCCATTTCAAAGTCACAGGCTCGTGTTTCACTCAATTGTATCTTTATCCAAATGTGTTACAGATTTGTAGATTAAATATACTTAGTGTTAATTTTCACGGGTTGAAACTAGGGTATGTCCCTTTCATATCTTTAGATAAATTTACTTCTTTAAACATCGACAATATTATAAGTATGAGAAATTCACATTGATTAATATGTACCTTTCCTGATGGTTATTAAGAAACATTAATTAGTAAGGTTCGAACATTGTTCAGCTGCCAGTCTGGCAGTGTGAAAATGTAGCGCTTGGTCTATGACGTCTGTTGCCAGATCTGTAGTTGATGTCAGCACAGACGACGTGGTGTGTTTTGTCAGAGAGAGAGAGAGAGAGAGAGAGAGAGAGAGAGAGAGAGAGAGAGAGAGAGAGAGAGAGAGAGAGAGAGAGAGAGAGAGAGAGAGAGAGAGAGAGAGAGAGAGAGAGAGAGAGAGAGATAAACAGTCAAGAGAGAGAGAGAGAGAGAGATAAACAGAGTCAAAGAGAGAGAGAGAGAGAGAGAGAGAGAGAGAGAGAGAGAGAGGGAGAGAGAGAGAGAGACAGACAGAGACAGACACTGAGAGAGAGAGAGAGAGAGAGAGAGAGAGAGAGAGAGAGAGAGAGAAAACATGCAAAGTAGCAATGGATCGTTTATATGCACCATCCCATAGACAGGACAGCACATACCACCGCCACTGATATACCAATCGTAGTGCACTGGCTGGAATGAGAAATAGCTCAATGGGCCCACCGACGGGGATCGATCCCATACATAGATAATATACACACACAAACGCACACACATCAGGCACGGTAGACACTAGGAGCTGACTGAGATCGAGGGCTCAAAGAAAAGTTTCTAGAGGGGTCACTGTAACATTTCGAAAACTAAATGTCCTGAAATGCAATTTCCTGCATTCTACAAATAAAATTCATCTCTGCCTTAAAATTTACTACCATTAATATTTTTATTCGAAATTATTAGGCCTACTACCCCCCCCCCCTCCCGCTCCGCCGTGCCTGCACACACATGAAAATATTTTTAATCAATCGTCATTCCTCGATACCTTTTCTGTTTCAATATCTTTGTTTTTGCTTGTTTTTAAATGATTAATTTTTGTCTTCTTTTTTTTTCAGTTGCGTGTGCCGCACCACGTGAGAGGGCAGTTTTCGGTATCTGTGTTGAAATGTGTACCAGCAACTCCTGCCCGGCGGGACAGAGCTGTCGATCAAATGGGTGTGGCCATACCTGTCAATCAGATTCCACATTCGCCATTAACCACCTTCCTCGTAAGTATGCGATCACTTTAAGACACCCCCATCCCCCGCTAAAAACACCCAAAATATTTAACACAGAGTATGGATCTCTTGACAGGGCCGTGCCCCAAGCTTGCTGTCAGTTGAGCTATCTCAGTATCACCCGAGCTCGGGGTACATGGAACGTGCAGTGTATGCCGGGTAATCATTCCCTATCTGGGGTCATAACCCCGGCGTAATTAATCCAACCGCTATTGCTTTATCCGTATGACCAGCGTGCATTCTCACACTGGTGAAGAGGGTGAAAATTGGTGCATGTGGCTTTAAACCTTTCCATTGATGCACTCAGTCTTGGGTTGGAAAAGGTAGTAGAATGAAATATCCCCTATTATCTCAGGTGGGACACGAACCCATTACCTACCAGCCTTAAATTAAAAAAATGTTTAGTGTAAAACCCTGCGTTACAGAAGATACCGAGATGCGAATAATATATCCAGAAGTCTTAAGCGACAAGTCAAGTCAGATCGGGTCGGGTCAGGTCATAGGGCATAACGTGCACATTTAGAGCAAGCTGTTGTAGCGCACGCCTGTCATGGGCACAGGTGTCGACCCATGCTGGCTCCTCCGTCCAGGACAGAAATGGGTTTGGGTGAGTGAAAGGAAGTGAGTACCAGCAGCCCGAACTGAGGCCGATTTCACTAAACATCGTAAGTTTACGTCTACTACTAGCAGTTACATACCGGGCGTACATTTACAAGTATTGGGCATCTATTTCACGAAGAAAAATTACATTACGGAAGCTGGAGCATTTTAATGACAAAAGAAAATGAAATATGTGTTCTTCTAACTATATTTGTTGTACTATAATAGTAATAAGATATAGAATAATACATGAGTGGCCGTTAGATACCATTTATATAACAACGAGTTGTTTTAAAAGTTATCTAATGAGCATTTGTCGTGCTATCGAATTTTGAATGTCCAGTAGGATTAAGTCCAAAATATAAAAATTGCGCAGTTTTCCTGGCGCATAACTTGGAACGATTTATCTAAGGAATGGAGCTGTTTGAATAATTTTGACTCAGTTTGCCGAATTGTAGCTGACTTTTAAAGCGGCCGGTCTACTAGCTTTAAATATTTTTTCTTTTCGCAGAATGTGGGCTAGTGATGTGCGCCCTCTATTGTCCAAACGGGTTCGCCACTGGAAAAGACGGATGCCCCACCTGTTCTTGCAATCCTCCCTTAAACATTCTGTCGCTTTAATGCGTGAATAAACATACTTTAATCAATGACAAGTGTTTAAGTGAAATTGAAGTTGCACCTTATTTAGCCCGAGTACTCTGACTGTAAGAGAGCTAGACGGACATTTGGGACATTTGGACGGTTATCAGCCCGAGTACTCCGACTGTAAGAGAGCTAGACGGACATTTGGACGGTTATCAGCCCTCTCTTACAGTCAGAGTATTCAGGGAACATCTCATTTAGTCAGTCTTCAATGTGGAATCGGTACAGGTGCGTGTGCAAGGGGAGGGTTTCGACACAAAACCCTCCCTGCTCAAGCAAATTTTCGTTATTTTCAGTATATTTTCATGGGAAGTATGACTTTTAAAGAGACATACCCTAGTTTTTAAACACTAAGGCATATTTTTTTCCTATTAGAGCCGTTTTTGATAGCTGAAATCATACTTAGATTTATTGTTTAAGATTGTTCCGTATATTTGAAGTGTTTTTGGTCATCCTAGTGTTTTTAATATCACAAAATGCATTTCTCATATTTTTAAAAACGCACGTGCGTCTGAGAGGTAACAGTTATGGAGTCGAGTTTTAGTCTATTTTTAGAAAATGGGCAGAATTTTGAAAATAGCAATTAGTAAAAAAGTTAATAGAATAATAAAAAAAATAAAAAAAAGGTTACAAGCCAAAAATAAAAAGAATTGACTGCTCGGCCGAATATTTATATAATTTGGAGCATTTTAGAAGGACAGTCCAAAATTAAATAAGAGAAAAAATTGAGGATCGGACTATTTAATAATATTTTTAAAAAAGAAGTAATTTCGACATAAAATTTTGAACGCAGATCTAAAAGTTTAAAGTCCGATCGATATGTTCACGCGAGTGGCCTCGTTAAGGCCGTTTGGGTGCACAGCTTAAAGGGACGAGATGGGTTGCATCCCGTCAAGAAAACCCCTAGATTGACAGTCGACAGACGTTGAAGGCGTAGTGCTGTGCTGAAATACAGATCTTGAGAAGCCGGATCCGTCTGAACGAGAGAGAGTATCAGACTAGGGTATAGTCCAGTCGTCATGGTTTGGTATAGTGGTGCGGACGGGCCCGACTCCGGAGGATACGAGATGGTATTACTATAAAGCAAGGTAAAGTCTAGAAAAAGAGTAGTAGGGGCCGACCCCGCTTCCTATTTCTTCTTAGAGTGGGGCGGTCAATCTTCCAGTGCTGTTAGGACAGGCTCGGACATGTAGAGACTAAACGCGAACAACCGTGGCGTTCTGCAGAATGGCCGTCATACGAGTCACGAAAATAAAAACTAGTCGACAGTCAGACGGAGAAATGACGTGGAGGCAAGGAATCTCGCTAAAAAAGAATCCAACCTGGTGGTGCAGACTGTCGAAACGAGAAGCGTTCCAGCGTTCAATCAGTTCCAATAGCCGCATACATCCCAGTAGAAAACTTCATTTCGCTGACAAAAACATCGAAATGAAGGACCCCCAAGTCGAGCACACGAAAGCACGTGCAGTGTGCACAAGCGAAACAAACACGTCTTACCGCATGGAGCTCCAGACTGGGAATCAAAAAAACAACTTTAAGCTAATATTGATAAAAGCACTAAACCTAGTACATGGGTGTTTTGATTTGATAGGTACTAGTATTCAATAACATTAGAAGTGGACTACAACAAAATTCGACTTTTAAAAGATGTGGCGACATTTTTGACGGGTGCGCTTAGATTAACAACTAATCTGCCGTAGGAGTCGTATACGACGAGAATCGAGTTGTAAGACAAATAACTGGATTAGTCGTTGACGTCGGGAGATCGGCGAGTTGGACAACTCCGTTGTGACAGTTGGTAGTCTGAACCTAGCACAACGTTAAATGAATGTGATATGATAGAACACGATGACACAAGTCAAATAATGGAAAGAAACTGAACTGCAGTGCTCTGAAAAGCTTACTAATACCAAAAAACTTTAGTTTTGTGTAACGACACCACTAGTTCATATTCATTTATTATTGTAAACTGACTGCGAGTGTGTTCTCTATTGTGATTGGTTAATTACATGCCCTTCGGTCAAAAATGACATTTGCGGGATCAAATAGACAATAACACCCGCAAATCTAAAAAACTCTATATGGTTATCTCCTAAATCATCAGCTGTTGGATGTCAAACATATGGTCATTTTAACACAGTCATAGAGAGGAAACCCGCTACATTGTTGCATTAGTAGCAAGAGATCTTTTTTATGCATCATCCCACAGACAGAATAGCACATACCACGGCATTTGATATACCAGTCGTGGTGCACTGGCTAGAACGAGAAATAGTTCCAATGGAGACTTATTAATACATGTATCATTTAATATTTTCTTTTCACAGAATGCAGTCTGATGTTGTGCGATCTCTACTGCCCGAACGGGTTCGCTACTGGAAAAGACGGGTGCCCAACCTGTACTTGCAATCACGGTTCGCCCTTTCACATTCTGCCGATTTAACGAGTGTATAAACATAATTTTTAAAAACGACAAATGATTAAATGGAAATAAAATTATACTTGAATTAGTTGTCAACGAGGAACGAGTGCTAAATTGTTCTACCTGTGTGGCGGGACAAGAGGCCAGGCGCGTGTGCAGGAATTTTAACAGGGGTGGGGTGGGGGGTGGGGGTCTAGACTGTGAATCACAGTGTGATAAGGGAAATTTATATAGGAGGGTCGAGTCATGCTTCCCCGAAAAATTATTTTTTAAAAATGGAAATTTACTCGGGGGTGGGGGGTGGGGGGTGGGGGGGGGGTCATCCCTCAAAACCCTCCCCTGCAGAACGCGCTTGGAGAAATATAATCTAGGCCCCTCTCTCTCTCTCTCTCTTCTGTCTCTCTCTCTCTCTCTCTCTCTCTCTCTCTCTCTCTCTCTCTCTCTCTCTCTCTCTCTCTCTCTCTCTCTCTCTCTCTCTCTCTCTCTCTCTCTCTCTCTCTCTCTCACTTTCTCTCTGTCTATCTGTCTCTGTCTCTGTCTATGTCACCGGCCTCGGTGGCGTCGTGGTTAGGCCATCGGTCTACAGGCTGGTAGGTACTGGGTTCGGATCTCAGTCGAGGCATGGAATTTTTAATCCAGATACCGACTCCAAACCCTGAGTGAGTGCTCTGCAAGGCTCAATGGGTAGGTGTAAACCACTTGCACCGACCAGTGATCCATAACTGGTTCAACAAAGGCCATGGTTTGTGCTATCCTGCCTGTGGGAAGCCTGTCTGTGTAAAAGAGTAGCATATGTGGCGACAGCGGGTTTTCTCTAAAAAAACAGTGTCAGAATGACCATATGTTTGACGTCCAATAGCCGATGATAAGATAAAATATCAATGTGCTCTAGTGGCGTCGTCAAATAAAACAAACTTCTTCTTCTTCTGTCTCTGTCACTTTCTGTCTGTCTCTCTCTTTGTCTGTCACTTTCTGTATCTCTCTCTCTCTCTCTCTCTCTCTCTCTCTCTCTCTCTCTCTCTCTCCTCTCTCCTCTCTCTCTCTCTCTCTCTCTCTCTCTCTCTCTCTCTCTCTCTCTCAGCTGCCTCTCAGAATTGTTTGTATAGGTTAGGTGAAAAAGAAAGGAATGTTTGTTTAGGAATGCTGTCCGTGTTGGTGCCCTAAGGACTTGAGGCTGGTAGGTACTGGGTTCGCAACCTGGTACCGGCTGCCTCAGAATTTTGAATTCTTTGTATAGGTTAGGTGAGAAAGAAAGGAATGTTTATTTAAGAACGCTGTCCTTGTTGGTGGTGTAGAGACACATGGACTACTACCAAAAGAGCAACAAGATCTCTTCTATATGCAGAGGCGGGATGTAGCCCAGTGGTAAAGCGTTTGCTTGATGCGCGGTCGGTCTAGGATCGATCCCCGTCAGTGGACCCATTGGCTATTTCTCGTTCCAGCTAGTGCTCCACAACTGGTTTAACAAAGGCTGTGGTATGTACTGTCCTGTCTGTGAGATGGTGCATATAAAAGATCCCTTGCTGCTAATCGAAAAAGAGTAGCCTATGAAGTGGTGACTGCAGGTGTCCTCTCAATATCTGTGCGGTCCATAACCATATGCCTGACGCCATATAACCGTAAATAAAATGTGTTGTGTCGTTAAATAAAATATTTCCTTCTTTTCTTCTTCTATACACCATGCCTCAATAGCCTCTATTGGAAACACACTTATCTGCCCTTGATTTGCATGTGTGCTAAGCGGCCTGAACATCCATTAAATTACTTCCAGCGCATCATCTTGTCTCAATCAGCATCATGCTCACCCGATACTAAACAAGCCTTTTTTTCTTTAATTAATTCTAAAACTGCCTTTATAAAACACTCCAAAGGCAAGTATCAAATAGCTAGGGAAAACACAAGTATGATATACAAGTTGTGGTACACAGGTTTTAAGACCGAAAACCATTTGCAGTTTAATCAGAAGCAAAAAAAAGAAGTTTGTTTTAACGCCACTAGAGCATATTGATTTTTATCTTATCATCGGCTATTGGATGTCAAACATATGGTCATTCTGACACTGTTTTTAGAGGAAACCCGCTGTCGCCACATAGGCTACTCTTTTACGACAGGCAACAAGGGATCTTTTATTTGCACTTCCCACAGGCAGGATAGCACAAACCATGGCCTTTGTTGAACCAGTTATGGAACAGTGGTCGATGCAAGTGGTTTACACCTACCCACTGAGCCTTGCGGAGTACTCACTCAGGGTTTGGAGTCGGTATCTGGATTAAAAATCCCCCGTCTCGACTGGGATCCGAACCCAGTTCCTACCAGCCTGCAGACCGATGGCCTAACCACGACGCCACCGAGACCGGTCAGAAGCAAAAAACAACGAGAACACTTTAAAATAGCTTTCCGATATCTAGTAGTTTATTCCCATGCAGCAATAATGGGGACAATACAATGAGGTACAATTGTTGACGAAGTAGAACTTAAATATTCTGAACAAAACAAGAAAACTGTATATAATCACACTTAACATCACATAATATTAAAACCCTGAAACCCTTAAAAAAACAAACAATAATAATAATAATAATTTAAAAACATAATTAAAATTAAGCATGTAAAAAAAAAAAAAAAAAAAAATTAAATCACATTAGGCTGGCCAGACATAATTAGAACTTACGAGTAGAATTTATTTTATTAGAATTCAAATCACTGAAAAAAAGTAATAATGATTAAAATAGACACTTGGGGATATTTGATGAGCAAACCTCTGCGAGTCCGTTTGGAAAGGTTACCTTACACCAAATTAACAACCAATTTAAAAGAAGATTATCATTATTTTTTTTTATTTTTTTATTTTAATGAAAGCAAAAACCCCAAAGGAGTGGCGATTTACATTTTACCCTTTCTGAAAGTAACTAGTGTGTCAGATATTTTAAAAGATTTTAAATGTTATAGTAGCACCCCCATTTTCACAGTACTCGGCCAAATGACAAATGTTTGAGAACGTCACTAGCCCTCACAGAAGCTTCGACTAGTGCCCTATGTATTACAGCTATACAGTTGTTAATTTCCACTATCCCAGACCAAAAATGCACTAGCCAAGATCAATGGCTAGTGGATTTGTCGAACCCAGAGTACCGACACCCTCATACCTGCCTTGGGAGAAAATATTACATGAGATACTTGATATCACACTGCGATATCACATGCATGTGAGATAACAATTTAAAGACATCCCATGTTGTTCCATGGTGATGATCTACATGCTGAAGCCACACCGGCTAATGAAATTAATACCAAAATCAGTTTGTGATGTACAAGTTAAAAATGTGCAAGCAGCAGCACGGTAAATTTTAGCTGCAAAAAGATGTTTAAATTATTTTACTACGCTCGCGTCCGTTACATACCATTTACCTTGATAAAGTATTAAATAAAAACGTATCTCCACTAACATTTAGTCATTAGGTACTTTTTTAAACGAGCTGTAAGGTAATTGGTATCTGACGGAACTTCATCTAGATCCCTCAGTATAGAGATATTGGACATATACACACATGAAGTGCAACCTCTTGTTTGTGGATACCTTAACATAAAGGACAACCAGTCCTTTGATTAATTAAAATCATTAAAGAAAGCAATATCAAAATATTGGACTCCATACTTGCTGGATGCCAATACAAAAGCATAACAAACATCGTAAACCCGCAATCATTTCATCTGAAGTTGATTTACATATGGCAAGTAAATTAAAGTTCAAGCACGCTGTCCTGGGTAGACACCTCAGCTATTTGGGCTGTCTGTCCAGGTACCCGAAGCAATCTTAGCACTAAGATGACATTAGCTGCATAGCTACCATATGGACTTAAGACGATCTTAGTGCAAACGTAGCTTCGTAAAACGGGACACAGGGCCCCGAAACAATTTTGGCATTAAGATCACCTTACTAGCAATTGCTTAACTACCGTATATACTAAAAGTGATCTTAGCACTGTTTTTTTTCTTTCTTTAAACTTATTTTCGTGCTTATATCCAATTAAGGTTCAAGCACGCTGTCCTGAGCACACACCTCAGCTATCTGGGCTGTCTATCCAGGACAGGTTAATTGTTAGTGGTTAGAGAGAGAGAAGACAATATAGTGGTCTTGCACCTACCCATTTGGTTGTTAAAACTCGCTCTGGGTAGGAGCCGGTACCGGGCTGCGAACCCTGTACCTATCGGCCTTATGTCCGATGGCTTAACCACAACACCACCGAGACTGGTTATATCTTAGCACTAAGATCGCTTCATGGAACGGGACCCAGGACAGTGGGTTAATGATTACGAGAGAGAGAGAGAGAGAGAGAGAGAGAGAGAGAGAGAGAGAGAGAGAGAGAGAGAGAGTGAGTGAGTGAGAGATTGAGTGAGTCTTTATAGTGGCCTTAACACTAGAAATAAAGTTTTGATTCACGTAAAGCTACATAGACAAACAGCTGAAAAGTAATTAAAACTCAACTGACCAATCAGGAGGGTTTCCAACATAACCAGGAACCAACAAACTGAATGACACAACAGATTAACCAATCACAAAGCTCAACAACAGAAAAACCCAACAACATAAAAGTATAAAGATAAAAATTCAAAAAGCAGGTTAAAAAAAAAGACCGTATTGCAACTCGGTAGCGGACATTCAACGGCCGTCCAAATAGTGTAAAATTATTACTATTTCGATGGCCTCACTCTTCGAAGTTGAAATGACCGTGACTTTGTATTTATAAAAAACACCTGCCTTTGATTCATTTACAATTCTTTCCATGCCTGACATTTTCGACTTTCCCAATACAGTCCGATGGACTAAAACATTTCTTGTATCGATTCTTTCCAAGTTACCAAAGGTCAAAGGTTACAACTGAGAACTAAAGGACATTACACACACATCTTTCTGCATTTAACAAACATTTTACAGTTTTAGACCTCTGCAGAGACAGAACAGAACAATTTATCTACTGCATATTGTTTAACACACATTATTGATAAAAAGTGGATAAAATATACAACAGTACAGATTTTTTTTATGACAGATTACTGTTAAAAAATATGAAACTTGTCCAAAAATACTATATCTAAAAAATACCACCACACAAAAATATTATATTTATATTGGAAATTCACACAAGAAATTTGGAAGTGACTGGACAATATGCATGTATGTGAAAGTGAAAATTAAAATATTAAGTAAAGTTTGAAAAAAATTATTAAAAGAAAAGAAATGAGAGAAAACTTATAGTTAAAGTCAATTATTTTATAAGAATACAATAAAAGATTTTATTCTGAAGAAAATAAAACTGGGGAAACCATGTCAACATCTACACCAACATTTTCAATGACTACACATTGCTCAGCTCTGAAAAGTAGAAATGTATGTTGAAAGACAAAAAGATTTATTTTTTTAATTACGTTAATGCTCAGTTTAGCCAATCCAAACTACATCTACAGTACAATTACATATCACCTGTAAGATTCTTTTAAGCCGTGATGCATTCAAATTTCTTTTAAGCCGTGATGCATTCAAATTTATTTTGTCGATCGCTATAAATTATTAAACATTACTTTATGGCTGGATATTAAAAAACCACAAACAAACAAACAAACAAACAAACAAAAACAAGAACCAAAAAACCCCTTGTTCATACGACCTGCATATTCAACTATTTCTTGCAAGGTCTTTAAGAAGCAGGGACCATATTTTCAAAACTATCTTTGCACTTAGAAATAGTAAAATCATTGTAAGCTATGAAAAAAAAGTAGTTTGTTTTATTTAACGACGCCATTAGAGCACATTGATTTTTTTATCTTATCATGGACTATAGGACGTCTGACAGTTTTTTTAGAGGAAACCCGCTGTTCCCACATAGGCTACTCTTTTACGACACTCAGCAAGGGATCTTTATTTGCGCTTTCCACAGGCAGGATAGCACAAACCATGGCCTTTGTTGAACCAGTTATGGAACAGTGGTCGGTGCAAGTGGTTTACACCTACCCACTGAGCCTTGCGGAGTACTCACTCAGGGTTTGGAGTCGGTATCTGGATTAAAAATCCCATGCCTCGACTGGGATCCAAACCCTGTACCTACCAGCCTGTATACCGATGGCCTAACCACGACGCCACCGAGGCCGGCTTGTAGGCTATGATGTCACTATGGCGTGTGCTGTAGTCACATCATAGCCTGCTGCAGTCACATCATAGCCTACGATGGTTCTATTATTTTTTTAGCGCTTCGAAAATATGGGCCCAATATTTTTAACAAATACATGTACAACCTTGGCCGACGGTTCAATACATACTGTAAAATACTATGGATTAAAGGCATACTGTCACAGATTTAAGGACCTTATTTCTCCAAAAGTAGATAATAAATGAAAATTACATCAATGTTTAGAAACCAAATCTGGCTACTGAATCACCGTAACTAAACCATGATGGAGTGAAATCCATGTCAATGCTCTTGGTAATATTAATTTTTAAATTATGGACCATTGCCATAATTCAATTATTTTTTTACAAAATATCATTAATAAGTGGAGTATGATGGTTACATAGATTGTTGAATAAAGTACATTTAGGGACAAATGAAATACATATGTTTCACATAATACTTTGTTAGGCCAGTTAATAGGTCAGTGGTCTTTGACAATATGCCTTTAATTTCATATGACTTCAAAGAAAGTTTTGTTATCCCTACAGCACAGAAAGTTTATATGTCATGATTCAACTCTAGAATAATCAAACAAAAGGTTCTGAGGCATCAAATTTAGGAATAAAAAAATTATTCTTGACACAGTAGCTGATGACTATCTGGCTCAAGGTTATAAAACATTTAGTGAAATATCTTAAAATACCAGTGAAATAAAAGTGTTATCAGTCACTCAGTGACAGTCATTATAAGAATTGTTGTAATTTTTTGCTAATTTATTGACGTATAACTTGTATAAAATTGCATAGCGCAGTGAAGCAATTTTACACTAAATTTGTGACTGTTATAAATCTTAACAACTTATTTAGTTAAAAATACAGTCACAAACTGTATAAAATTGCATTTAATTAAAAATACACAACACGCAGATTCTACCGACCTTTCCAGTTTTATGTAATGACATCTGACTGATGTAATGATGTCATTTTCTGAGGTATATCAAAAGATAACATTCAGGGTTTTTTAAGAGACGTCGTTCAATCGGAATAATGTAAACTACATAAAAGCAGGAAGTTCATTATTATATTTAAATGGTTAGCAGCCACACAAAGTAGCTAATACATTTACCAATCAAATAATGAATAACAACATAAAACTACATTGATGGTACTGCTATAAATATTATATATACAAGTTAAAGGCACATTCCTGAGTTTGCTACATTGTAAGGTGTTTCCGACTAATAAAATATTTCAACGATTAAACTTACATATTAAATATATTTTCTTGTTTAGAATATCACAAAAAAAATATTTTAGGAAATAGAATGAAATTTAACCTAGTACAAATATTAGAACGATCAGAAACACGTTTAATATACAGCCACTAATATATTATGTAATTACAATCGTTAAAAAGTCTGTTAGTCGATAACATCTTAAATAGTGCAGCAAACTCAGGAATGTCCCTTTAAATAAATATTGCTGTACAATTCATGTTTATTAAATATTTTCAACTTACGTCAATGAAACTGCAGAGAGTTAATTGTTAAGTTAAGAAATGCATCTTGATTTATAAATAATCCGCTTTATTAACCAAAAGAAAACTGGTAACAATACATGATCATATACTGTGTATACAGTATACTGAATATTTTAAGCAAAGAACTTCTGCAAATCTATGTCTTATATGTACTACAATCATCGAAGACGCAAAAACCAAAATATTATGTACCTTGTTCACACAGATATAATAATTGTCCATATTAAAGAAATGAAAATTCATAAAAAATATATAATTCAGAACGTTGCAAATTGTTTTTTAAATGTATATAACTATACCACACGTGTGTTCAAATTAAATATAAAACAATATACGTTAAGCTGTTTCTCAGATTTATAACTGACAATATTAAACAAGTGAAAAGTGGAAAAATTAAAGCTGGGAATATACTCTATCAGGGTTTCTGCCAGAGGGTAAAATGGGTATGGCGCCATACCCAAATTTTTATTTTTTTAAGTTAACATTTTGACAAAATTAATGACTCTTGATCATTACTGTATGAATTTCTTAAGCCTAACCCTAAATGTAACCCACTTTCTTTGTGGAGGAGGACTCCCTGTTGACTGTGGTTGCATTCAATAACATAGCGCCATACCCAAACATTTCTTTCTGGCAGAAACACTGTCTATATACCGGTAATAAGAATTTTAAACTTTGATTAATTTTCTTTAAAAAACAAAAACAGACAACCTTACAAGTATGTGTGCCAGAATAAAAATGCAAAAAGCTTAGAATTACGAAGTCTATTCACAGATCTGTCAAGAATTGGCTATGTTAAATAAAATTTAATTGAAATGGCAAAAATACAAAGTTGGTGATATAAATATAAATATATACTTAGAATTTTAAACTTTACAGAGTTACTCCCAAAGACGATGTATTGTATTATATGCACTATGAGGAAAATGCAACCAAAAAAAAAGAGCTTGTAATCACATAATCTTCTTGCGTATCTGCAAATAATTTACCAAAATTACACAATTTAAAATATTTTTAAAAATACAAACTGTAATGTATGCTTAGAATGTTAAACCTTAAAAATTTTAATATTGCAATTAAGAAGATGCATCATAAAAAGATGCTATTAGATAGGCCCCCCCCCCCCCCCAAAAAAGTAGCTTCAAGTTACATTTTGATATAGACAAAGATAAAGTTTGTTTTGTTTAACGACACCACTAGAGCACAGTTTGATATAGAGGTCACTAGCTACAAGTATCATTCCCGACACTCAAACCCACAGCTACATTTGGACTAAAGGCTGTCAACTGCATATTATATGGAACAATGACTAACAGATAGGACCAAACCAATGACTGCCATGCTTACATCTGGACCATTAGCTATCAACATTACATCTGTATCCAATGACTAGCATGCTTGTATCTAGGTCCAGACCAATGATTATCATGCTTACATTTGGAGACCAATCGCTAACAACATATTTGGAGACCAATCGCTAACAACATTACATCTGAAATAAACCACAGGCAAACCAATGGTCATCATGCTTACATTTAACCCAATGTCCAGCTGGCATTGTGGTGTAAATAACAAAGATTTAACTTTAAAAAGGTTGAAAGTAAAAAAAACAAAAAATTGAGGTGACAAATATGTCCAGCATAAACTGTATGTAACACTGAATATAACTGGAGGTTTTGAAATACAGTAAACAGTCCC
The DNA here is from genome assembly GCF_016097555.1 of Gigantopelta aegis. Taxonomy (NCBI): domain Eukaryota; kingdom Metazoa; phylum Mollusca; class Gastropoda; order Neomphalida; family Peltospiridae; genus Gigantopelta; species Gigantopelta aegis. The sequence goes on along the minus strand of NC_054703.1, from coordinate 25,828,858 downwards.
ACACAGCCTAAGCAATTATTTCCCCCGATTACAGACAATACTTAAATACAACCACGACAAAAGTTTAAATAGGGTAACAAAGCTATATATTTATTAATCAAGGACCTTAGTCTCAACAAATCTTTTACTGTCAAAACAGTATTTCACTTCAAACATGTAGATAGGCACAAAAACAACTGAAGCTGAATAGCTCTTGACCAAACTCGACTGATGATAGCCACATTGGCATTGAATTTCCAAATATTGTTTTCGGAGAATCCGCCGGAATTGTAAAAAGGACGTAAACGTTGTAATATTTTGCAATTCCATCTCAATCTTTTACATCCAATTAAAAATGTGTGATTTCCAGAAGCAAGGAATCCAGTTCCAGCCATGACAGCAATTAGGGACGGAAACTGGCATCAGTACCTTCACACAACATCAGCAACTTTCGAGTTTAAATAGTACATGCATAAACGAATGACAGGTTATGGGGGAAGGGGAAGGAGGTAGTTAATATAAAAAGCTGTGAATTTATCACTTCAAAATCGGGCAAGAATAAACATATGATACAGCCTTAATGTAGAATTGCAGGAAAGTTACAGTTTGTTTTGTTTAACGACACCACTAGAGCACATTGATTTTTAATCACTGGCTATTGCAGGAAAGACGCTGAATATGAGGCATTTAGAGAGAATATCAATAAAACTCCAGCATATACTAACAATATATGTCAGACCAATAAAATGGAAGTCTTTGTCTTCAATGTGAAGCATACACCTACACTAAAAAAAAAAAACAAAAAAAAACAATCCTTAATAATAGGATTTTGTAAATTTTAATATTAATTTTTTTTATAACTTGATTTGATTTCAATATTTTGAGAGAAAAAACAACAAAACAAACGTATAAGAAATTACATCCATAATCCATTAAGACTTGATTTTCTTTCAAAAAGAAAACAAACAGAAAACCAATTTCATTCTGGGTAACCCACAAAAATCATAAGAGGAATACGAAAACCTAGTCCACACTGAACAAACAAAAGAAACGAAAATACCAATTTAGTTTTCCTTATTTAAATTAATTCTATTTGAATATCATTATTTCTTCGACTCAATGTCTCGTGAACATTTTACATCCACTTTGACAAGTCCATTTATCAAATTAACTGAATTGAGTTTTTGAATTGAAAATATCCAGGAAACATTTTGCAATGCAAGTTTCAAAGATTGCTAAACAATTTTCTATTTATAAAATTAACTTAATTAATTTATCAAATAAATTGAAAATATCCAGGGAACATTTTGCAATGCAAGTTTCAAAGATTGGTAAACAATTTTAAAACATTAAACAGTAGTTGCTAATCAATTTTCAATCGACTAGAAAAATCGCTAATCAAGATTTAGAAAAATAAAATGTTTCCTGGTATCGGCGTTTCATTTGCTGTTCTGTATTAACTAGATGGACACTGAAGCGCAGACCAGATAAAATTGGATGGACGCTGAAGCGCAGACCAGACAAAAACCTATCGTAAATATATAGCAAGTAAACCAGACAAAACGTATCGTAAATATACAGCAAGTAGGTGCAGCAAACTAAATATCGCCCTGCCCACTCCCTCACACAAATATTTCTATTACGAGAACAAAGCAACCCACTACGCTGAGCACTAGCAATCTGGCCTTTTTAAAAAATAAATAATCTGTATACGAGGAGACCGTCTGGAGTTTGGTGCCAACGTTTAAGATGTTTCCAACCAACGGAGCCCTTTTAATGACTGAAAATGTAGACACCTTGGAGGAGAGGGCTCAATGGAAGATTTTAAGCAATACATCTGTTGGGGTGTTTAGACCACACCACTGTTAGTCGGCTATGCCATCACTGCAGTGTTTGACAAAATATTTCAAGAAAATCTCTAGTCTTTACAGAAACATTGGCTAATGCCCTATGTATTATAGTAATGCAGCCGATAAGCTTTAATGACTGAAAATGTAGAAAACTTGAAAGTAAATGACTGGCTGGAAAATCTTAAGCCATACATCTGTTGGGATGTTTGGATCACACCACTGTTCGTCGGCTGTGCCATCACTGCAGTGTTTGACAAACTATTTCGAGAAAATCTCTAGTCCTTACAGAGACCCCAGACCAAAAATTAACTATCCGGCAGTCGACCGAGGGGCTAGTGCATTTGTGATACTTGCAATAGGCTACAACAGTTTTACGCTATCGTAGCACTAAGACTCTGCGAAAGGAAAATATAAGTCATTGGATAGTACTAATATTATTAGGCCATATGGGTAATAAGTAATTGTGATTTGGTTTGTTTAAATAAAAAAGGCTTTATCGGTCGGAAACATCTCACAAGGCTACGGAACTCTGCTCAGCCTCTGTAACTCTGTAAATCTACTCTGTAGATAATATATAAATAAGAGGTTTGAAAATACTCCGCGGATATATAAATAGCTATTCTGACACGAGCTGTTCCTTCGACCCCGCCTGTATGTCAACCCGACAGATGGGGCACTTCTTGTTTGTCGACAGCCACTGGTCGACGCATTCGATGTGGAACAGGTGCATGCAAGGAAGACGTCTAGAAAGAAAAAGTAAATCAAAACAAAATTAATAAAAGAATGGGATTATAATCATTGGCCATATGGATACATTTTGTACCAAGTACAATGTCCGGTTTAAAGAGGTATCCCGTTTATAGAGGTTAATTACTGTACTGATTATTAAAAAAGGACCGTGAAAAATGTTCGGTTTTGGGGGAATTCTGGTTTACAGAGGGTCCGGTTTTGTGAGGTTTCACTGTATATGCCCCATTTTTAGCAGAGTTATGGCCCTTGAACTTGGGAGATAAGAAAATTGTTGGACCCGGCTTTCACCTGTAGGGGACATGTATTGCTTTAGCAGCACACTCAGAATGCTTGTTACAATACAGTACTGTATTGTAACAAGCATTCCGAGAGTGCTGCTAAACCAATACATATCCCCTACCGGTGAAAGCCGGGCCCAACAATTTTCTTATCTCCCAAGTTCAAGGGCCATAACTCTGGTAAAAATGGGGATATCTCTATTAAATTCAAACCTGATCTGTAATAGTACATGATAGATCTATACATAAAATTTCAATATCTTGAAGCATTCCGGAAAAAAGTTTTCATATCTCCTAAGTTCAAGGGTCATAACTCTGTCAAAAATGAGTAAATCGCCATGATAGTGAAACATGATCTGTAACTACTTGATAAAGTTGTCAGGGCTTCTAGATTATGGTAGCTCCACTCCCATGGCTAGTAATATTCAATGTTGGACTAGTAAATAACTACTGTTGCCATGCCAGACAGGACTTCTAGATTATGGTAGCTCCACTCCCATGGCTAGTAATATTCAATGTTGGACTAGTAAATAACTACTGTTGCCATGCCAGACAGGGCTTCTAGATTATGGTAGCCCCACTCCCATGGCTAGTGATATTTAATGTTGGGCTAGTAAATAACTACTATTACCATGCCAGACAGGGCTTCTAGATTATGGTAGCCCTACTCCCATGGCTAGTGATATTCAATGTTGGGCTAGTAAATAACTACTATTGCCATGCCCGACAGGACTTCTAGATTATGGTAGCCCCACTCCCATGGCTAGTGATATTTAATGTTGGGCTAGTAAATAACTACTGTTGCCATGCCAGACAGGGCTTCTAGATTATGGTAGCCCCACTCCCATGGCTAGTAATATTCAATGTTGGACTAGTAAATAACTACTATTACCATGCCAGACAGGGCTTCTAGATTATGGTAGCTCCACTCCCATGGCTAGTAATATTCAATGTTGGGCTAGTAAATAACTACTATTGCCATGCCAGACAGGGCTTCTAGATTATGGTAGCCCCACTCCCATGGCTAGTAATATTCAATGTTGGACTAGTATATAACTACTACTGCCATGCCCGACGGCTAACAGGGCTTCTAGATTATGGTAGCCCCACTCCCATGGCTAGTAATATTCAACGTTGGGCTAGTAAATAACTATTACCGCCATGCCCGACGGCTAGTAAAAATCAAAGTTGTCAAATGCTGCATTTAAGTCGTATTTTGTAAATGTGAATATCTTGTCCCCACACCCAAACCCCAATGTTAGTGTTTTAAAGATCTATCTCCCTCTTTAGGTGTCATATCTGATTATTACTATTATTGAGTAAAATTGTAATTGTGGGGTTTTGGTGGGGACAGGATATTCATACTTACAAAATAGACTTAACTGCAACATTTGACCAAAATAAATTTCACTAGCAGTCAGACATGGCAATAGTAGTTACTTACAAGCCCAACACTGAATACACTAGCCATGGGAGTGGGGCTACAATAATCTAGAAGCCCTGTAAAAATACTACCACCCCTCACCCTTAAAGTGAATGAGAAAAAATTAGGGGTCAAGATGCTCATTTCAGTGGTAATGGGTAGTGTCTATGACAACCGTAGTTCCGCACAAAATTTGAGTACTTTTTTTTTTTAAATTACCCCATACATGTTTCAAGCACAAGGCTACTTGACACAGTGATACTAGATGAAATAAAATTGCATACATTTTTTGCCCAGATGAAACTAATTCTTTTTACAACCAACACACTCACATTTATCACCAATCACAGGACTTGTGGAATTAACTGCTCTATCAAAAGTTTGGTGCACGCCGAACTCTGACCCAGCCGGAAGTTATTTGGTGTAGTATTACCCATAGTGATTTTTAGGACATCTGTAGCTGGTGACAACTAAAACGTACCTGACATCTTCTCCGTCTTCGAACTCGCAGAGACAAATTGTACATTTCTCCATGTGATACGGGTCATCAACATCAGTACACCGCTTCGTCTACACAGAGAGGAAGGAAGAAACATTTTATTTAACATCACACTCGAACACGTTTTAATTAGTTATATAAAATGAATATTCCAAACAATAAAATATATTTTATGATCATGTTTGGTCCGTAAAGTTTTGATTTCATTTCAACTTATTTCCGTGCTTATATCCAATTAAGGTTCAAGCACGCTGTCCTGGGCACACACCTCAGCTATCTGTCTAGGACAGAGTGTTAGTGGTTAAGTTTTAAGTTTGCTAAGCATCAGTGATGGAGAAGAGGGTGTAGTGGTCTTACACCTACCCACCATGTCATTAAAACTCGCTCTGGGTAGGAGCCAGTACCGGGCTGTGAACCCTGTACCTACCAGCCTTTTGTCCGATGGCCTAACTACGACACCACTGAGGCCAATCAGTTTTGATTTGGTCCAGGAGAATTTGTAGCTTGCCTGACATTTTTTCCAGCTGGGATTTTAGCCAATTTCAACCCTGTACATATTATACTGTAGATCATAATATTAATGCGAAAAATGTGAGTTCGCATTGATATTATGCATTTATTTCTCTGTTTACCGGCCTCGGTGGCGTCGTGGCAGGCCATCGGTCTACAGGCTGGTAGGTACTGGGTTCGGATCCCAGTCGAGGCATGGGATTTTTAATCCAGATACCGACTCCAAACCCTGAGTGAGTGCTCCGCAAGGCTCAATGGGTAGGTGTAAACCACTTGCACCGACCAGTGATCCGTAATTGGTTCAACAAAGGCCATGGTTTGTGCTATCCTGCCTGTGGGAAGTGCAAATAAAAGATCCCTTGCTGCCTGTCGTAAAAAGAGTAGCCTATGTGGCGACAGCAGGTTTCCTCTAAAAACAGTGTCAGAATGACCATATGTTTGACGTCCAATAGCCGATGATAAGATAAAAAATCAATGTGCTCTAGCGGCGTCGTTAAATAAAACAAACTTTACTTTTATTTCTCTGTTTTGTCCAGCAAAAACACTAGGGACTAGACAGGTTAATCGATGTGTACACTGACATGTTAGCAAGTTTATCTCATTGAAGACACCTGCAACTTAAGATTTAACTGAAAAATGCACAGACATAATATTTCATATGGAGGCCACTCGCATTAATTTCATATCGCGTTTCAGTCTGCCCACCGCCACTCACATTAATTTAGGGAAAGAAAGAAAGAAATGTTTTATTTAACGACGCACTCAACCCATTTTATTTACGGTTATATGGCATCAGACATATAGTTAAGGACCACACAGATATATCGAGAGAGAAACCCGCTGTCGCCACTTCATCTGCTACTCTTTTTGATTAGCAGCAAGGGATCTTTTATATGCATTATCCCATAGACAGGGTAGTACATACCACAACCTTTAATGTACCAGTTGTGGTGCACTGGCTGGAGCGAGAATAGGGACTAAACAGGTTAACTGATGTGTACACTGACATGTTAGCGAGTTGATCTCATTGAAGACGCCTGTAACTTAAGTTTTAACTGAAAAATACACAGACGTAATATTTCACAAGGAGGCCACTCGCATTAATTTAGGGATGTGTTATTTTTGAGGACCTACATTAGTTCTGAACACGTCTCACCTTCTTGTACTTGTGGGGAAGAGTGTTTTGCTCTATCACCACCTGACTGGCCCCGATGTTCCCGTTGCCTCCTCTTCCGTCAAAATTGAACTGTGAAAACATAAAAACAAACACACGCTGAATACATGGGCTACCATGGAACATTGCTTATTTCGGGAACACGTTAAACAAACACCGTCTCGTCTCTTTGAAATGGTTATGAACATGTTCCCAGCACCAGAACAGTTTCGAAGGAAATAAATGGTTGATTTAACGACGCATTCAACACATTTTATTTATGGTTATATGGCGTCAGACATATGGTTAAGGACCACACAGATATTGAGAGAGGAAACCTGCTGTTGCAACTTCATGGGCTACTCTTTTCGATTTGCAGCAAGGGATCTTTTATATGCACCATCCCACAGACAGGGTAGTACATACCACGGCCTTTGATATACCAGTCGTGATGCACTGGCTGGAGCGAGAAATAGTCTAGTGGGGCCCATTGATGGGAATCGATCCCACACCGACCGCGCATCAAGCGAGTGCTGTACCACTGGGCTACGCCTCGTCCCTACGCTAAACGAACACATTCTCCTCTTTCATGGCAAGGATTACACCAAAAAGGAAAACGTGTCGCTCGGGTGCTAGAAAAATCTGTCTGACCCGAGGGCTAGACGATTTCTACATAAGCATTGACGTCCTAACTCATGCTTTACAACAACTGACGTCGTAACTCATGGTTTTCAAAATAATTTTCGAAATTTCACGTTGTATCATTATTTAAAAACATATTTAAACAAATTAATATTTTCAACTTTATAGTTATTGTTAAGCTGTTACATTTTTATGTTTTTATGTGGACTATATTTTTTCGCGTATGATTAAATGGGTTTGTTGGTGAAATGTTTACGAATCGTTCTACAATAAACAAACCGTAGCTTGCAAAATTAATGTTTTGTTACTGTAATTAAATGGGCAAGAAAAAGAATCAATCACTGTTGTGAGGTATACATAAGGCAATTCCAACCCGAGGTAAACCTCGGCCCTCACAAAAAACATTTTGTCCCTCGGGATGTAATTGCCTTATCCAAACCTCACAACGGTGACAGATTCTATTAATATGCAATACTGAATAGTTCAGAAATAACATACCTCAACTATTGGACCGTGATACACCATTCCACCGAGCCTCATTTGCATATTTCGTGGCAACCGTTGAAACGACGGAAATACGGGGAAAGGAGGCATGTCTGGCATTGGGGGCTGCAAGAAACATTGTTAATAAATCAAACATTCTGACTGGTTGTTACTTTTTTCAGTTTAATAATTAAATAATAAAAAAATAAAAACCTAGAGGATTAATGCACCAAGTTCGAGAACAATTCAATCAAAACTATAGAAGAAGATAAGTCTTGAGAGAAAAATACTGATGGATGGACGGATAGAAAAATACTGGCCATATCATTATTAGCAAAACTCTGCTAATAAACGTCAAAGTGAAGATACAAATCAGTTTATCATTTCTCCCATCAGTTTTTCACTTTTTCTGCTGAAATTAATATTTTCTTTTCTTAAGTAATAATAATAATATGTAGAGAGACACTTAGTATGACGTCAATTCGGACGTACATGTGTATATCTATTATTTCATTTTTACTTTTCTCCTTTCAATCTTCTTTTTATTTCCACTTTTGTCACTGCTTCTTCTTTTTATATATTAGTACGTATATTATTTGTAGATTAACATTTAGTAATGATTGTTTACTAAGTACTTTGCAGTGTTCGAGATTAACGGTATCCCGATATACGTGGGATACCAGAATTTAATTTTGGATACCAGACTTCAATAACCCAGTATCCCACCAGGATACCATATAATGTTCTTGGTTTTATTAATCCTGCATTTTCATTCAGGCCATCCCATTGGCTGTTAAGATGTTCGGACCAGTCTACTAACCGTAGGGAATATGCACTAGTTTTGAGGACAGGTGATGTTGAAAAGAAATAGTTTTTTTTAATCCTGCGTTTTTATTTTTCGCTGAAACAATGAAAGTCGTCATTTACTGGTGACACAAGTAACAGTATTTTCAAGTTTGTACCCAGTCTAATGCTATGCCATAATAATATCTGCCCCAACTCATACCCAGTCTAATGCTACACTGGAGCAATAGCGGCTTAGCAACAGACTGGGAACCGCTAAGTCGCTATTGTTTCTGTTGGATGTTTCCTCCCTTCAAATTTTATTTGAGATATTGTTTCCACATATGCAGAAAATTGATACATAGAGGTTATTACCCTCATGTATTTCGGTATCGTCAATATCATATATTAGGAATAAAAATTGTATTATGCTCGCCAGAGGCTCGCATAATACATTATTTTTATTCCTAATATATGATATTGACGATACCGAAATACACGAGGGTAATAATCTCTTTATCATATAAGCTCAAGCTTAATACGTGTTTTTATAAACTGTACACGGAACTTTAATTCCAGTCCGCCATTACTAGATGTAAGAATATGTTGCATGGTGTATTTTTGAATGGAAATGACGTCAAACACGAATGACATCATTTTGGATGTCCTTGCATCAAAATAAAGTTATGCCTAATGTTTTTTGTTTTCTGAACGCTGGACAGCTTTCAGTGTCAAATTGTCATTGAAATGTTTTTATTTGATGACTGTGAATGCATACATCAATCATGGAGTGTCACCCAAGTACGTTTGCTTAAATGTCAATAAACCTTGTGCCGAGACCTCAACTAATTTACATCTAATTTGCAAAGTTATCAAATTCTTAATGTATGTTATCTTAAAAATATCACATATTTTGATTGCACTGAAAATGTAAGATATTATATGATAAAGATAGGTTTATCATTAGTAATGTCAGAAACACTTATAGATTACTGCTAAATATTAATTTATGTCAGCATTACTAAAAAATAGATGCAGCAAATCTTTTTGCCAATTCTGTTTGATTGCGAATTTCGTGATTTCCGTGATTTCGATTGCAGCTTAGCAATAGACTGGGAACAAGAACAGTGTCGTCCAAGTTTGTTACGATGTTATTTATGAATTTTATTTAAGTGGGATACCAAATTTTCAGGTAGGATACCAGATTTGAAATGTTAGTATCCAACTGAAATACTGCCCAAAATTTTTAATCTCAACTACTTCTTTGTGAGGTAGTGAATTCAGGCCCCAACCCTGACACTATCATAACATATTTCTGGGGCAATAAACTATTTTTAAAAATAATAAATAAATAAATAAATAAATATAAATATATTAAATTTAAAAAAATAAAATAAAAATTATTAATGAATTGATAATACAAACAAGACATTATAAAATGCACAGTACAAATGACTTACCATTAGGAATGACGGCATATGTAGAGGTGGCCACGGGTGGATGCGTGACGCAGGGTTCAGGTGGTAGTGGTGCAGGTGATGGTGTAGATGCTGCTGAGGCTGACCGGGCATCGCCTGGCTCACAGAGCTGAGACAGAGAGAGAGAGAAAAACGATAATGAAATGAAATGGTTATTTAATGACGCACTCAACACATTTTATTTACAGTTATATGGCATCGGACATATGGTAAAGGACCACACAGATACTGAGGGAGGAAATCCGCTGTCGCCACTTCTTAAGCTACTCTTTTCGATTAGCAGCAAGGGATATTTTATATGCACCATCCCAATAGACAGGATAGCACATACCATGGCCTTTGATGTACCAGTCGTGGTGAAAAAAAAAATAATAATAATTTTATGGTAAAATTATTAACCTGTGAGATACGCCAGAGCTAGTTCAGGCTGGTCAGAATATTTCACCAAATTATTTATTAATCATTAAAAAGAATGGAAGTTTAGAAACCCAGCTATTTTCTAACAAAATTTCAATTATTACATAAAATTATTTCGGCAAATTATCTATTAAACATCAAAAACTGTAGAAACACAGTTTTTTTATAACAAAATTTCAATTATTACATACAATTATTTCACCAAATCAAACCTAAATGTGTTTCAAACTCTCAACTGGCAAATTTGGAAAGTACTAATTTCCTTGTATTTCCAACACTGTATTTCCAACACAAGTGTTATTTCATGTACAAATACAAATACCGATTAACACAGACTCGGTTGATATTTTCCATATTAAAAAACACTTGTGACGAATCCTTTATATATGTAACTTACTTAGGATTGCACTGTCCCATCTCACTACGCGGGGTCACCGACTGTGGTCCGGGGTTGCCCGCCCCGCACGTTCCTCCTCCTCTTCCCTGCGAGTGCATGGCCATGAGATCCGGCACCGACTGGGCATGTACGGGGGGAACCACCGGGATCGGACTGTGTGTGGCGGCCATAGAGTCGCGGGGCTGGTACACGCCCATGCTTCCCGGGTCGCCATGGTGACAGGACAGGTCCGGGTGCATCAGCCTCTGATGCGGGTGTGGGTGGGGTTGGGGCATGGTCATGGGGATGTTGTGAGGAACGGAGAACGGGGCGGGGTGGTAGTGGTGGTGGTGGATGTGCGCTCGTAGAGGCTGGGCCGTCGGCCGGTGAATGTGAGCAAGATGGTTACACGAGCCTGGAAGAGAACGACAGATGGAATTAAATTAGTGGACGAATAACACTGAAGTAATTACCAGGGTCTATATTTCCGAAGCAATCTTACTCTGGTAAATCGTAAAAAGCATTGTAAGGTACGACATCACTATAGCGTATGCTGTAGTGACATCACAACCTCCAATGGTTTTACGATTTCGTAGCTCTAATGTAACTATGAAAATCCTTAGCCAGGAATTTATCCAAAGGTACACCACAAAACTGTTCACTTTACTTAAGTAATCATACAATGTCAGAAAAATAAAGAGGAATAATGATTGATTACAGGATAAAGATAATAACCAGTTGATGTGAATGTGAGCAAGATGGTTACACGAGCCTGGAAGAGAACGACAGAGTGAATTAGTGGACGAATAACACTGATGTAATTACCAGGGTCCATATTTTTTAAGCAATCTCAGTCTATGAAATCATAAAACAATCGTAAGCTATGACATCACTGTGGCAAATGAATGAATGAATGAATGAAGAACACTGAAAGAAGGATCTGCCAGACTATGAATGAATGAATGAATGAATGAAGAACACTGAAAGGAGGATCTGCCAGACCATGAATGAATGAATGAAGAACACTGAAAGGAGGATCTGCCAGACCATGAATGAATGAATGAATGAATGAATGAATGAATGAATGAATGAATGAATGAATGAATGAATGAATGAATGAATGAATGAACAAATGAGTGGATAGAAAAAGAAATTGAAAGATAGAATCTGCCACATCATGGAATGAATGAATCAACAAATGAATCAGTGAATCAACAAACAAATGAGTGGAGAAAGTTGAAAGAAGGGTCTGCCAGATAAAGAATGAATGAACGAACGAACGAACGAACGAACGAACGAACGAACAAACAAATGAGTGGACAAAATAAGAAACTGAAAGATAGGATGTCATATTGAGAAATGAATGAATGAATAAATGAACAAATTAATGAATAAATTAATGAACAAAGAAACAAATGAATGAATGGAGAAAGTTGAAAGGAGGATCTGCCAGCTAATGAATAAATGAATGAACAAACCAACAAAAAAACCCAACAACGAATGAACGAACAAGCGAACAAATGAGTTGACAGAAAAGAAATTGAAAAATTGGATCTGCCAGATAGTGCCATATTTTATTTATGGTTGTATGGCGTCAGACCAGATAGTGGAATGAACAAATGAACGAATGAATGAATGAATGAAGGCAGCGGGATGACATTTTTTCTTTCTTTAAATATATAAAAACCCTCAACAACTATACTTACTAACACACGGACTGTTGTGCATCCGATGTGAGTGCGGGTGGTTGTGGGTTGCGTGGCTGTGACTGCTGTGCATGTGGGCTGCGTGCAGGTTATTGCTGTGGGTGTGGGGTGTCGACGTGTGCAGGCGACACGATGCCTGGTCGTGGTGGAACGAGCAGCCGAACGGGTCATTACAGTCCACAACTGGGGGGTGCTGTGGAAAGAAAACCAGTCTGTTAGAAATATGTTAGTTTACCGCTAACCTAAGCTAAAAACTAAGCTAAAACCAGTCTGTTAGAAATTTGTTACTTTACCACTAAGCTAAGCTAAAACTAGTCGGTTTGAAATGTTACTTTACCGCTAAACTAAGCTAAAACCAGTCTGTTAGAAATCTATTACTTTACTGCTTACCTAAGCTAAAACCAGTCTGTTAGAAATCTATTACTTTACTGCTTACCTAAGCTAAAACCAGTCTGTTAGAAATCTGTCACTTTACCGCTAACCTAAGCTAAAACCAGTCAGTTAGGAATATGTTATTTTATCGCTAACCTAAAACCAGTCTTTTAGAAATATGTTACTTTACCGGTAACCTAAGCTAAAACCAATCGGTTAGAAATCTGTCACTTTACCACTAACACCAGTCAGTTAGAAATATGTTACTTTACCACTAACCTAAAACCAGTCCGCTAGAAATCTGTTACTTTACCACTAAGCTAAGCTAAAACCAGTCAGTTAGAAATCTGTTACTTTACCGCTAACCTAAGCTAAAACCAGTCAGTTAGAAATATGTTACTTTACCGCTAACCTAAAACCAGTCTTTTAGAAATATGTTACTTTACTGGTAACCTAAGCTAAAACCAGTCAGTTAGAAATATGTTACTTTACCGCTAACCTAAAACCAGTCTTTTAGAAATATGTAACTTTACTGGTAACCTAAGCTAAAACCAATCGGTTAGAAATCTGTCACTTTACCGCTAACCTAAGCTAAAACCAGTCTATTAGAAATATGTTACTTAAATGCTAACCTAAGCTAAAAACAGTCCCATTAGAAATATGTTACTTTATTTGTAACCTAAGCAAAAATCAATTTTTAACTGACTAGAAATATCATTAATCTTGAGTTTAAAAATAAAATGTTCCCTGATTAGAAATATGTTATTTTATTTCTAACCTAAGCAAAAACCCTTCTATTAGAAATCACTTCATTGACTGCTAACCTAAGCTAAATCCAGTCTATTAGAAATCTGTTACTTAACGTCTGACCTAATTTAAAACCAGTCTATTAGAAATCTGTTGTTTCATGTCTAACCTAAGCTAAAACCAGTCTATTAGAAATCTGTCGTTTCACCTCTAACCTAAGCTAAAACCAGTCTATCAGAAATCTGCTGTTTCATGTCTTAACTTAAGCTAAAATCGGTCTATTAGAAACAGCAGCAACACAGTCCTCATCAAAACATTACAAAATTTCTGTAGCTAACAAACTGTTAATTTCGAGCCCTGCTACAAAGTAGTAGCATACTTACCCCACCACACGTGTAGCTGTGATCAGTACAGAAGGAGTGCCGTCCGCACGTGTGAGCCGGCGTCGGCTGGTGAAGTGGTTGAGAGTGGGCCGGCGGTGGCAGAGGGTGAAAGTGGTGGTGCCCGGCGAACGGCCGGGGGAGGTTGCCCGGGCCCGGGGCCGGGGAGGGGATCGGCATGGGCACGTGAAGACGAGTCTGCGAGTGGGTGGGCACCACGTGGGTGTCCGACAGGGAGGACGACGTTGTGACTGTCGTCGTTCTTGTTGGCTGAGAGTTTCTTAGAATGTGCTCTGAAAATAAAGACAAATAAATATTATTAAAGGAAGGAAATGGTTTTATTTAACCTTTAGACTACTGGATTAATTTTTAACAAAAACCACGTTGAGTGGGTACAAGTTTATAATTTTTACTCACATATATTCACTTAAATGTTTTATAAATAAATGAAATAAAGTTCATATATGAATCGGTAAGTATTATTTTCGTGTCTTTTTTTTGTAATTTTTATTATTTTAGATCGGCTAATGGTGATTAAAATAAGGCAAAAAATCGAAAAAGTTGCGTTTACTTACGGGCATTTGTGGCCAGCTGTCCAGTATTTATGTCCATTATTCCCGATAACAGTGGTTTTCTGACCAGAACTTTTTTTAAAAAACCGAACTAAGATTCATATTGCAATATTTGGTAATTTTCGTTGTTGGTAAAACGATCAAATTTATTATCAAATTAGCTGTCACAATCAGCTATCGATCCCTGAAAATGACCGCAACGTGCCACCATTGTTGTCAAGCGAAAATACTTGCCGAAAACCACTTTTTGAACTCAAAATTTCAAGGTATTTTCAATTGAAAAAATCAAAACAAAAGCCACTATTTTGAAAAAAAATCTTTTTTCTTTAATTATATTTCCGTTTCCGTTGAGTGTCGTGTGCAAAACGGCGGGAAATATGAATTGGGGAATGCACTGTATACAGTGTACAGTATATCGACTGACGTGACGTCGGGCGAGATATCTCGCCTGCAGTAGTCAGAAGGTTAACGACGCACTCCACGCATTTTATTTACGGTTATATGGCATCAGACATATGGTTAAGGACCACACAGATATTGAGAGAGGAAACCCGCTGTCGCCACTTCAGGAACTACTCTTTTCGATTAGCAGCAAGGGATCTTTTATATGCACCATTCCACAGAAAGGGTAGTACACTGGCTGGAACGAGAAATAGTGCAATGGGCCCACTGATGGGGATCGATGCCAATCATGAACCTGAAGTCCTTACCATCGTCCGACTCTGTAAGATCAACAACCACGGTTGCTCGCCCAGACGGTTCCATTCTTCTAGGCCTAAAAATAAAGAAGACAATTACAATGATGTAGGCTAGAAAGGAAGGGAATGGCTCAAAATCCATATTGCAGACTCAAAATCCATATTGCAGGCTCAAACTCCATATTGCAGGCTCAAACTCCATATTGCAGACTCAAAATGTTCTATCATACAAAAGCGCAGCGATTTCTTTGACTGGTCATCAGTCTCATATCGCGGTACACTGTCTACTGGTAAGCAACAGCCATTAAGAAAATGGTTTAGTGGAGGTGCAATAATTAAAAAACCCTGAAAATAAAGGGAAATGGGGTTTTTTTTTAATAAAAAACATTTTTATGGATTTATTTTACGATAAAATACTTTTTTTTAAAGCGGAATTCCGCAAAAAGCAGAAGAATCACATGCCTGATATTGTGGATTGCATAACAATTTTTGCTTTTAAAGGGACATTCCTGAGTTTGCTGCATTGTAAGATGTTTCCGACTAATAAAATACTTCTACGATTATACTTATATATTAAATATATTTTCTTGTTTAGAATATCAGTGTCTGTATATTCAATGTGTTTCTGATCGTCTTAATACTTGTAAAAAGCCCAAACTGGATTTTATCTTCAAATAATATTGTACGTACGAAAAAAACTATATTTTAGAAAATAAGATGAAAAGTATTGATCACACTACCTCTGTTATGTAATATTTGACTGCCTCCCCCCAAGCACTCTCGTAAAGCAGTGATCACACTACCTCTGTTATGTAATATTTGACTGACCCCCCCCCCTACAAGCACTCTCGTAAAGCATTGATCACACTACCTCTGTTATGTAATATTTGACTGACCCCCCCCCCCAAGCACTCTCGTAAAGCATTGATCACACTACCTCTGTTATGTAATATTTGACTGACCCCCCCCACAAGCACTCTCGTAAAGCATTGATCACACTACCTGTTATGTAATATTTGACTGCCCCCCCAGCCCCCACAAGCACTCTCGTAAAGCATTGATCCCACTACCTCTGTTATGTAATATTTGACGCCCCCCCACCCCAAGCACTCTCGTAAAGCATTGATCCCACTACCTCTTATGTAATATTTGACTGCCCCCCCCACCCCAAGCACTCGTAAAGCATTGATCACGCTACTTCTGTTATGTAATATTTGACGGCCCCCCCCAACCCCAAGCACTCTCGTAAAGCATTGATCACACTACCTCTGTTATGTAATATTTGACTGCCCCCCCCAAGCACTCTCGTAAAGCATTGATCACACTACCTCTGTTATGTAATATTTGACTGCCCCCCCCCCCACAAGCACTCTCGTAAAGCATTGATCACACTACCTGTTATGTAATATCTGAATGCCCCCCCCCCCCAAGCACTCTCGTAAAGCATTGATCACACTACCTCTGTTATGTAATATTTGACTGGCCCCCAAGCACTCTCGTAAAGCATTGATCACACTACCTCTGTTATGTAATATTTGACGCCCCCCCCCCCCCACCCCAAGCACTCTCGTAAAGCATTGATCACACTACCCAGGGCTTCTAGAATTTGTATAAAAATCCACTAGCCATGGAATCAGTGATTTTAAAAATTTACTAGCCACAATCGAAAATTAACAAGCCCTACTTTAAGTAAATACAATTTGACCGATAGTAATAATCGGATATATTATATGTTACCTAAAGACGGAGATAAGAGTTTACAAACCCTTAGATTGGGGTGGGTGGGTGTGGACAGGATATTCACATTTACAAAATAAGACTTAAATAATCAGCATTTGACAAAAAAACATTCACTAGCAGTCGGGCATCGCGATAGTAGTTATTTACTAGCCCAACATTGAATATCAGTAGCCATGGGAATGGGGCTACCATAATCTAGAAGGAAATGTTTTATTTAACAACACATTCAACATATTTTATTTACGGTTATATGGCATCAGACATATGGTTAAGGACCACACAGATATAGAGAGGGGAAACCCGCTGTCGCCACTTCATAGGCTACTCTTTTTCGATTAGCAGCAAAGGATCTTTTACATGCACCATCCCACAGATAGGATAGTACATACCACGGCCTTTGTTACACCAGTTTGGAGCATTGGCTGGAACAAGAAATAGCCCAATGGGCCCACCGACAGAGATCAATCCTGAACCATAATCTAGAAGGCCTGATTTAATGCAAGAAATTTAGAAGCAATTTTACAAAATAGTCTTAAAATTACTCTTTATGTAATGCTGTTAACTACACCCACTCACCCCTGCTACATAATGTTTGGACCTACACCCACTCACCCCTGCTACATAATGGTTGGACCTACACCCACCCACCCCTGCTACATAATGGTTGGTCCTACACCCACCCACCCCTGCTACATAATGGTTGGACCTACACCCACCCACCCCTGCTACATAATGGTTGGTCCTACACCCACCCACCCCTGCTACATAATGGTTGGACCTACACCCACCCACCCCTGCTACATAATGGTTGGACCTACACCCACCCACCCCTGCTACATAATGGTTGGTCCTAAACCCACCCACCCCTGCTACATAATGGTTGGTCCTACACCCACCCACCCCTGCTACATAATGGTTGGACCTACACCCACCCACCCCTGCTACATAATGGTTGGTCCTACACCCACCCACCCCTGCTACATAATGGTTGGACCTACACCCACCCACCCCTGCTACATAATGGTTGGTCCTACACCCACCCACCCCTGCTACATAATGGTTGGTCCTACACCCACCCACCCCTGCTACATAATGGTTGGTCCTACACCCACCCACCCGCAATTTTTGAAGCTCAATAGACAATTTGGCGAAATGTTTTTCTCACCTAGAGCTAGACCAGTAGGTTCAATTCTGAACAGTGTTTCTGCCAGAAAGAAAATTTTGGGTATGACGCTATGGAATTGAATGCAACCAGTCAACAGGGGGGTATGGGCCTCCCCCACAAAAGAAAGCGAGTTACATTTAGGTTTAAGGTCAAGAAAATCATACAATAATGTTAAGAGTCATTAATTTTATCAAAATGTTAACTTAAAAAAATAAAAATTTAGGTATGGCGCCATACCCTTTTCACCCTCTGGCAGAAACCCTGCAGAAAGATAATCCGTATTTCCAAAAAGCACTGCTTTAATGTCGAAACCTCTGTTATAAAAGAACATGGTTGGGCGAATATGATCATACAAAGGACAACAGAACAGAAAGTGGACTGTATCTTCAAAAGGATGGCCACAACGACAATAAGAATTATCATAAATGCGTCTTAAAAATCTGTGGGCATTTAGATCACTGCAATCTAAACGGAGTCTACAATGTATTATTTGGTTTGAGCGTGATCCAAAATCTAAAAAGTATTTATGTGGTGTTTGTTTTAGTGGAAATATTGCCTTGTTAAATTTGTTAAAAGAGTTTCAATTTCTAATATTAATATCGAGGGCATTCCAATCCCGAACAGCTGACGGCAAAAATGATTTCTTACACAGTTCTGTTCTAGCATGAATGTTTCTCAATTCATCAGCATTTCGAAGCGGATAATTCCTCACTGTCATTACTGATGGGGCACTAATGTTGATAAATAATTAGGAGTCATACCCCTAATCATTTTATAAAAAGTACACTACCTCTGTTCAATTTTCACCACTTCCACATCACTGTCATCCGAGGCCGACAGATGGACGTCCGGAACTATCGGCGACGTGGCTCTCAGCATGCTCGACCGATCTTCACTCTTGTATCTATGGTAACCCGTCGGATCGCTTTCATCGATGGCACCCACCTGACTGAACGGCGGGTCTCTCTCCGGAAACTGGGTTGCCGTTTCCCGGGAAACCTGAGACACGGCAACGTTACTGTTACAGTGCCGTTTTAATGGCCCCCACTTCCGTTTCCTCTGATCGGCCATGGCTCTCTGACAATCGCCCCCCGGCGTAATCCCGGTCTGCGAGATAACGGGCGAAGGAGCTACCCCCGACGGCGAAACTGTGACACTGTCGGGACTCCCCGACTTCGACGCCGACGAAACAAAAGCGTTTTTGTGCGTCACCTTCGAGATGTGACACTCTTCGTTCGGTGGAAGCTGACGGTGAGCATTCTCTGAGCTTGGCAATGACATAACATCCACGTCGGAATCGCCCTCGCTGATACTCCCCAACTCCGACAAACTGATATTCTGTCTCGCCGATCCCGAACTTCCCGTGTTCGGTCTGTCGCTATGTAAATTGAAAATATCGAACTTCTTCTTCCGGTTCTTCCTGTCTTTATACCGCTTCAGATTCTCTGGTGTCGGCAGATTGAACAATGAGTATGGATTCAGCGGTTCGTACAAACCATCATTCGCCGAAGGCGGCTGGAAAACCTCGTCCGATCCCGAGTCGTCCATGGTGGTGTCGCCGCAGTCGTAGAGCGGGAGGTGCCGGTGAACGGAATGGCCGACGCCGGTCGCCGACTTCTCCATGAGGCAGTGCGGGGGGGAGTGCGAGGCCAGGGGCATGCTGGTCCACACCTCACATGGGCTGTCTTCGCCCGAGGAGTACACATTGACGGCGGGCAACTGGTGGGTGTCCCGGTTCGTCCACAGCGGGTGGCCAGCAGGTGCCTCGTCCGTCAGCTGTGACAGGTGACCCATGTAGCTGCGGAAGTCGTCCGTGAGGCTTGCGTCCAGCGAAGATCGCCGAGTCAGACCTGAAGGAAATATAAAGGACACCAAGTTAGGAGCATGTACATGTGTGTGGTGTATATGTGCATGTTTTGTGTATGTGTGCATGAGCGCATTTTTTGTAGACGTGTGTGTGTATGCAGGGCTTCTAGAATTTGATAAAAATCCACTAGCCATGGGATCAGTGATTTTAAAAATGTACTAGCCATGATTAAAAATTCACTAGCCCTACTTTAAATAAATACAATTTTACTAATAGTAATAACCAGATATGTCACCTAAAGAGGGAGATAGAGCTTAAAAATCCTTAGATTGGGGTGGAATGAGGGGGTAGGAGAATCATATTTACAAAATAGTGATTTCCCTAGAAATTAGGCAAGGCATGGTAGACCAGACTTTTGGGGCATTTTCACCATTTTCGGGGCACTTGTTTTTCATTAAAAATACACAAAAATTAATTGAAATAAACATGAATGTAATTTATGTGCTTGCGTTAATAAATGAATGGCAAAAGATATAAAATGCATATTTTATTAATTAATAATACCTTTTTGATGTTTTATAAAGGCAATTTTAGAATTAATTAGTGAAAAAGGCTTGTTTAATATCAAGGCAGCATGGTGCTGATTAAGGCAAAATGGTGCTAGACTATTGAAGCATGGTGCTGCACCATGCTAAAACAAGCTAGGGAAAACACTATGTTTTGTGTATGTGCATGAGCGAGTTTTCTGTAGAAGTGTGTGTGTGTGTGTGTGTGTTTTTGTGTGTTTGCATGTCTGTATTTTGTGTGGGAATGTGTGCACGTCTGGGGTTTTTATGTGTATGAATGAACGTGTGTGAGTGCATGTATGTGTACATGTGCATGAGTTGTGTATGTGTGCATTAGAGCTGAAACGAATACACTAAGTAACGAATACGACATGTATCATGAATATAGGGTCTCGAATACTAATAAATATTCATGAATACGAATAATTATGTGAGCTCCATGGTCTAGTGGATAAGCTGCTGGACAATCAAGCTGACGACAGTGGTTCAAATCCCGTCAAAGCTGGCTAACACATTCATTCATCTTTCTCATCTATCACCCTCTGCCTATCATTCTCATTATCTTAATATAAAAAACTTTCCAATTTCTCCCACGAGTTCAATGTGTTTCGACATGTCAGTTTCCTCCGACTCTGTCTTCTGAGCTGTCCACACCATCGCCTACCTGTCTCAACTTCCTCCTCTCTGTGTATTTCCCAGCACCCACCTGGCATCCTCGTCCTCTGCGGCTAATAAAGCTGGTCTGACCCACGGCACTAACTAACGACCGCTGGTAGTAGGGGAGCATAGTAGGTGGTTACAAGTGCCTCTTAACAATGCCAGAAGTAACTACTGAACACTCCCCGAAGTGGTCAGACTAAGCCCACAGCTAAAAGCTGATGGGGAACAGGTGTGTGGCACCGATAGCCACAAGAGACAAGCACCTGTCGCGGTTGGAGAGACAAGGACTGGGATGTGGAGGTGGACAGCGAAAGAAGTTGAAAGATAGGAGTTGCCAGATCGGGAAGAAATGAGACAGAATTAAAAGGAGAGAAAGGAAAGGGGGCACTGGGATAAAAAAAATAAAAAATAAAAAATAATAATAATAATAATAATTATGTGAATCTACCAATACTGTAGTACTGACTTTCTGAATGAAGCAATCCACTGGTGAACAAAAGTCAAAAATAGCATTTAAATAGTAGGATGTGTTTAACATTAAACATTGAAATAGGAGACGTTGGAAATTAAATAATTTACGTTGTTAATAATAATTAACTACATTATACAGAGGATGTACCAGTTTTTGTTATCGAATACATCGTGTGACTGATGTAATTTGGTCATCGTGAGTACTATACGTTGGTAATTAATGCAGCTTGCAAACTGTAGTCTTTCTAAATTCATATATTAATAATAATAAAGATTAAAATAACAAAAAAACACCCCAAAAAACCACACACACACATACGAATATATTCGGTTCTTTGAATACGTATCGCATATAGCCTGTATTCGGTGCAGAATACGAGTGAATCATTGCAGCTCTAGTGTGCATGTATATGCCTATGTATCTGTGTATGTGTTTATGCTTGGCAGCTTGCCTGTGTATGTGTGTGTAGTGATGTTCCAATGAATGATTATAACTAAATATTAATTGGTTCAACTCTAACAATGATCAATTACAAAAATACAGAGCTTTTAAAAAAAAATTAAAATCCACTAGCCATGGGATCAGTGATTTAAAAAATTTACTAGCCACTATTAAAAATTCAGTAGCCCAACTTTACTTTAAGTTAATATAATTTTACTAAAAAACAGTAAAAATCTGATATGTCACCTAAAGAGAGAGATATAGCTTAAAAACACATTGAGGGTGGGGGTGGGGCAGGATATTCTTATTTGCAAAATAGACTTAATTGCAACATTTGATGGGTGTTTTTTCACTAGCCATCAGGCATGGCAATAGTATTTATTTACTAGCCCAACACTGAATATCACTAGCCATGGGAGTGGGGCTACCATATTATTGCCCATATGGGCTCAAATATACGGGGTAATATTTTTTCGATCTCTGCACAGTGTGCAGATTGCTTCTACAGTCACTGATTGGCTGGCTTTAAAAAGACAAGATTTGATTGGCAATTACATACTGCCGGGACTACGTTTTGTTCATTCATGATTCCATTTATCGGTCAAACTATTACTACGAACTTCAAATATTTTTATACGATACGAACATTTACGGAATTAAAAATCAAAATATATGTACAAATTTTTAAAAATATGTTTATTTTATTATTTTGACTGGGTTTTTTTTTGAAACTATTCTTTGGTGGATACTGTTGGGTGTGCACCGGTAACGGCGTGTATGAATATATTGTTATGGCTGGTAGAGCTTGTTAGTTGTTACATCAGCGAGAACGTAAATATACTTTTAAAATCGTTAAAGATTGACAATGGGTAATAAAGAGAATAACCAACTCACTACGAGGAATTACGGATTATCTGTCCCTCGTGAATTAATGCTGTAAAACAACATTAATTCACTCGGGACAGATAATCCGTAATTCCTCGTAGCTCGTTAGTTATTCTCTAAATCTTGAAGCCCTGAAAATCCACAAACAGGGAGTGGGAAAGTTTAAACAGTAAACAGTGCTAGTGATCCTCTATTTAGATGAAAGAAAAAAGAAAGAAAGAAATGTTTTATTTAACGACACACTCAACATATTTTATTTACGGTTATATGGCATCAGAAATATGGTTAAGGACAACACAGATTGGAGAGGAAACCCGCTGTCACCACTACATGGACTACTCTTTCCAATTAGCAGCAAGGGATCTTTTATTTTTTGCGCTTCCCACAGGCAGGATAGCATAAACCATGGCCTTTGTTGAACTAGTTATGGATCACTGGTCAGTGCAAGTGGTTTACACCTACCCATTGAGCCTTGTGGAGCACTCACTCTGGGTTTGGAGTCGGTATCCGGATTAAAAATCCCATGCCTCGACTG
This sequence comes from Gigantopelta aegis, assembly GCF_016097555.1. Taxonomy (NCBI): domain Eukaryota; kingdom Metazoa; phylum Mollusca; class Gastropoda; order Neomphalida; family Peltospiridae; genus Gigantopelta; species Gigantopelta aegis. Next base: position 25,805,491 of record NC_054703.1, on the reverse strand, counting down.
GGATCCGAACCCAGTACCTACCAGCCTGTAGACCGATGGCCTAACCACGACACCACCGAGGCCGGTACCATTTAGATGATGCCACTGATCTACATCCCAGGGCTTCTAGATTATGGTAGCCCCACTCCCATGGCTAGTGATATTCAGTGTTGGGCTAGTAAATAATTACTATAACTAGCCCAACGGCTAGTGGGGAAAACCCCATGTCAAATGCTGCAGTTACATATTTTGTAAATATGAATATCCTGCCCCCTCTTTCCACCCCGATCTAAGGATTTTAAAGCTCAATCTCCCTCTTTAGGTGACATTTTTAATCATGGCTAGTACATTTTTAAAATCACTGATCCCATGGCTAGTGGATTTTTATCAAATTATAGAAGCCATGAAACAGTGCTACTGATCCTCCATTTAGATGAGGTCCCACCGATCTACATCCCACCCCTTTGTTTGGCTAAAAAGACACCAGTAACTTGACACCAACATACCAGACGTGGACCGACCCACGGCCGCCCCGGCCGAGTCGAGCGAAACCACATCAACATCTTCATCCGCTGAGTGCCACATCTCCTCCTCGACGCTCGCCAGGCCTACAACCACACAAAGAAGAAAGGAAGAATTAATCAGGGTTAGCTCTGAGTGAACAAAACTATTCGCCAAAATTGTTTATTAACCGTAAAAAAAATTGCAGAAATTGTCAGTTATTTTCTAAATAATGTCAATTATTACATGAAATTATTTCGCCAAACTAAAATAAAATTCGCCAACTGCTTTCAAAATTCGCAATTGGTGAATTTGGTGAGTGCCAGAGTTTAATTAACATATAGGGCTAGCTCGATAAGACTTTCTGTGAGAAAATAATTTGAGGGTATGTAGTAAAACCAAAACTCCTTAAGTGCCCCTACTAGGCGGTTATGCATGGTTTATGCTGTCAATCGACAGATGTGAATTTAAGCTGAAGTTGCCGAATATATATTCATTTTCATTAGTAATTCGCAAAAAAAAGTTAATTAAAAAATCCCCACTTTTGCCGTTTGGCTAACAGAGACTTGAATTTGCAACCCCTGCAATTGCCCATGGCAATCGGCAATTTCATGGAGGTTTTAGTTCTACACGGCACTTTTTTCGCCTTGGACTATTCAGCGTTCTTTTTTTCAACATTGGCATGTTTTTTGCAGTGGACATTTTCTTAATTACAGGGGTTGAATTTGGCAGCAGATTTTCTTACCAAATTTGCAAAATTGCTAATATTATTTCAAGGGCTTCAGCCTAAATCGTGGTTATGGGTTTGAAATCTTTTTGAAATTGAACACTATTTCACGTGCTTCGACAAATTTTAAACAGCAGCCCTCTTACTATAAATTTTCAAAAAAATTATAAAAATGCATCCATTAAGTTCTAAGATTTTAATGTACATAATATTACCGTCCTTACCCTCTGGCAGAAACGCTGTTCAGTCACTCGCCAATTGTATATTTTAACAGACAGGATAGCACATAGCACAGCCTATGTAGGGCTCAAACTGCCATATAAACTGCCATAGGCAGAGAGCATCACCAATGGCAGTTTTGTGCCGTCGGTAAAGCTCCTCTGCACTTGGAAGGAAGGAAATGTTTTATTTAATGACACACTGAACACATTTTATTTATGGTTATATGGCGTCAGACATATGGTTAAGAACCACAGATATTGAGAGGAAACCCGCTGTCGATTCTCGATTAGCAGCAAGGGATCTTTTATATGCACCATCCTACAGACAGGATAGCACATACCACGGCCTTTGATATACCGGTTGTGGTGCACTGGCTGGAGCGAGAAATAGCCTAATGGGCCCGGTGGGGACAGCACACAGTGTACATTATTTGCCAATATTTAACATTTGCAATGGGTCTACACAGCAAAATCACCATTCAGTTATCTTTATTTGCTGAAAATGGCCACAGGCAGGCTCAGAAATGCTGTTGATGAGGCTTTTTCACCCAAAGCAATTCTTTTAAAAATTGACATGGGCACTTTACCACTGTGCTACTCCCCCCCCCCCCCCACTCCCCCACCTAAAAAAAACCCCAAAATCCCCTAATTCAATGCCTGCTTACCCATGGTATGTTCAACAATAGCCTCTGCCCTGGCATTCAGTTCGGTGACGAAATCTGGCGAAGTAGCAGCTGAGGGGCCAGCCGACGCTTGCTGGTCGTGTAAGATGATACTCAGAGACTTATCGGCCGCGTCCACAACAATCTCCTCATCAGCGTCATCGGACTCCTAAACAAAAAATAATTGAAATTCCACAAATAAAATAAAAATTAAAGGGACATTCCCGAGTTTGCCGCATTGTAAGATGTTTCCGACTAATAAAATATTTCTACGATTAAACTTACATATTAAATATATTTTCTTGTTTAGAATATCAGTGTCTGTATATTCAATGTCTTTCTGGTCGTCTTAATATTTGTAAGAAGCCCAAACTGGATTTTGTCTTCAAATAATTTCGTATGTACGGGTAAAAAAAAAAAAATTAGGAAATAAAATGAAATTTAACCTAGTACGAATAATAGAATGACCAAAAACATGTTTAATATACAGCCACTAATACTGTATGCAGAAATATATATTTGATACGTAATTACAATCGTTAAAAAGTCTCTGTTAGTCAATAACATCTTAAAAATTGCAGCAAACTCAGGAATGTCCCTTTAAAGACATTTCAAGGCTACCTCTGACACTCGCCAAATTCGCCAATTACGAATTTCAAAAACAATCAGCAAATTTTATTTCAATTTGACGAAATAATTTTATGAAATAATTGATATTTTGATACAAAATAACTGGAGTTTTGTCATTTTTGAAGTTTAACAGAAAATTTGGCTAAATTTTCTGCTGCCCCAGAGCTAGTCCTGCATTTCCAGGTGTCGGAATGGGACAATACTCCAGTAGTTTGCACACAAGAGGCTATTTCCAGGTGTCGGAATGGGACAATACTCCAGTAGTTTGCACACAAGAGGCCATTTCCAGGTGTCGGAATGGGACAATACTCCAGTAGTTTGCACACAAGAGGCCATTTCCAGGTGTCGGAACGGGACAATACTCCAGTAGTTTGCACACAAGAGGCTATTTCCAGGTGTCGGAATGGGACAATACTCCAGTAGTTTGCACACAAGAGGCTATTTCCAGGTGTCGGAATGGGACAATACTCCAGTAGTTTGCACACAAGAGGCTATTTCCAGGTGTCGGAATGGGACAATACTCCAGTAGTTTGCACACAAGAGGCTATTTCCAGGTGTCGGAATGGGACAATACTTCAGTAGTTTGCACACAAGAGGCTGTCATTCGTTAATCAATATATTCTACTTCCGTTTTCATTATCAGGGTTTAAATCACTTTGTGCAGATAATATATATATTAGTGGTACACTGTAATGTTATGTCTGAATCATAAAACACTGAATTCTGGAGTTAAAAATTCGCAATCTGAATGTAAATAATTCCCATTTTTATTATTATATAAAGACATATATAATTCTGAAAACGATATGCAACACATGACACAAAAAAAAAATCCCTCCCTCATAACATTTTGTAATTATGCAAAATAGATACATTAATTTGAATAAATATAAGTCCATACATGTATAGTATTTTAAATTCTAACATTTCGTAATGCAAAATAGATACATTAATTTGAATAAATATAAGTCCATACATGTATAGTATTTTAAATTCTAACATTTCGTAATGCAAAATAGATACATTAATTTGAATAAATATAAGTCCATACATGTATAGTATTTTAAATTCTAACATTTCGTAATGCAAAATAGATACATTAATTTGAATAAATATAAGTCCATACATGTATAGTATTTTAAATTCTAACATTTCGTAATGCAAAATAGATACATTAATTTGAATAAATATAAGTCCATACATGTATAGTATTTTAAATTCTAACATTTCGTAATGCAAAATAGATACATTAATTTGAATAAATATAAGTCCATACATGTATAGTATTTTAAATTCTAACATTTCGTAATGCAAAATAGATACATTAATTTGAATAAATATAAGTCCATACATGTATAGTATTTTAAATTCTAACATTTCGTAATGCAAAATAGATACATTAATTTGAATAAATATAAGTCCATACATGTATAGTATTTTAAATTCTAACATTTCGTAATGCAAAATAGATACATTAATTTGAATAAATATAAGTCCATACATGTATAGTATTTTAAATTCTAACATTTCGTAATGCAAAATAGATACATTAATTTGAATAAATATAAGTCCATACATGTATAGTATTTTAAATTCTAACATTTCGTAATGCAAAATAGATACATTAATTTGAATAAATATAAGTCCATACATGTATAGTATTTTAAATTCTAACATTTCGTAATGCAAAATAGATACATTAATTTGAATAAATATAAGTCCATACATGTATAGTATTTTAAATTCTAACATTTCGTAATGCAAAATAGATACATTAATTTGAATAAATATAAGTCCATACATGTATAGTATTTTAAATTCTAACATTTCGTAATGCAAAATAGATACATTAATTTGAATAAATATAAGTCCATACATGTATAGTATTTTAAATTCTAACATTTCGTAATGCAAAATAGATACATTAATTTGAATAAATATAAGTCCATACATGTATAGTATTTTAAATTCTAACATTTCGTAATGCAAAATAGATACATTAATTTGAATAACTATAAGTCCATACATGTATAGTATTTTAAATTCTAACATTTCGTAATGCAAAATAGATACATTAATTTGAATAAATATAAGTCCATACATGTATAGTATTTTAAATTCTAACATTTCGTAATGCAAAATAGATACATTAATTTGAATAAATATAAGTCCATACATGTATAGTATTTTAAATTCTAACATTTCGTAATGCAAAATAGATACATTAATTTGAATAAATATAAGTCCATACATGTATAGTATTTTAAATTCTAACATTTCGTAATGCAAAATAGATACATTAATTTGAATAAATATAAGTCCATACATGTATAGTATTTTAAATTCTAACATTTCGTAATGCAAAATAGATACATTAATTTGAATAAATATAAGTCCATACATGTATAGTATTTTAAATTCTAACATTTCGTAATGCAAAATAGATACATTAATTTGAATAAATATAAGTCCATACATGTATAGTATTTTAAATTCTAACATTTCGTAATGCAAAATAGATACATTAATTTGAATAAATATAAGTCCATACATGTATAGTATTTTAAATTCTAACATTTCGTAATGCAAAATAGATACATTAATTTGAATAACTATAAGTCCATACATGTATAGTATTTTAAATTCTAACATTTCGTAATGCAAAATAGATACATTAATTTGAATAAATATAAGTCCATACATGTATAGTATTTTAAATTCTAACATTTCGTAATACAAAATAGATACATTAATTTGAATAAATATAAGTCCATACATGTATAGTATTTTAAATTCTAACATTTCGTAATGCAAAATAGATACATTAATTTGAATAAATATAAGTCCATACATGTATAGTATTTTAAATTCTAACATTTCGTAATGCAAAATAGATACATTAATTTGAATAAATACAACTTCATTAGTGATTTCCCTAGAAATTTGGTAAGGCATGGTAGACCAAAGACTTTTGGGGCATTTTCACCCTTTTCGGGGACTTGTTTTTCATTAAAAATAAAAAAAAATTAATTGAAATAAACATTAATGTAATTTATGTGCTTGCTTTAATAAATAAATGGCAAAGATATAAAAGGCATATTTTACTAATTAATAGTACCTTTTTGGGTGTTTTATAAAGGCAATTTTAGAATTAGTGAAAAAGGTATGTTTAATCTCAGGGCAGCATGGTGCTGATTAAGGCAAGATGGTGCTAGACAATTGAGGCTTTAAATAAGATGATTTTGAAATAAAAATTCCCATTTGTGTGTAAAATGACACTGAAATTACCAAAAGTCCAGGAATTTATCCATGAGGAAAATTAGGGTGATTTAATCATAATTGGGATGTCGTTTAGGCCACCGACTGATGCGATGCACACCATTGCAGGCATTGAAATAAGTCGAGAACAGTGTTTCAGGTTACCGGGAGGTTACCACATGATGTAAGATAAATCGAGAATGTTGTTTCGTTTTTGAAAAAAAAATTGTTTACAAACGTAAACCAGGCAATGCATTCCGAACTTCCGCATTTCATTTTCTCGTAACAAATTGCATAAATTTACTGCCGCGTTTCATGTTCATGTAAGAAATTGCACTGATGTTCGTGCGCTTAAGCAGCGCCCACCAGATAAATGTACTTCCGGATTTCGTTTCTCGACCAATGTTTGCATGCACCGATACAATTTCAGAATGTCCGCGTTAAAAGCTGTAGTTCTTAACAGAAATTCAATTCTAACTTTTACATAGTTGTGGTCACCAGGCTATATTTTGTGGTAACCTGTAAATGGGTTACCAGAAACAATGCTCATTTCAATGCCTGCATTGTTAAATTAATTTATCAGAACAAACATAATTACAACAATATTTACACATCAAATTGGGAATGTTCGCTGCCACTTGCTTCTGGGAAGGAGCCCATGTTCAGTACTGCAGAATGCCTGGATAAATCCTTAATCGCCACAGCAGTAATTGAAAATGTAGCTGACCACACCCATGGCTGTTGACTTTCTAGTTCCAGAGCTCATATTTTCGAAGCCATCTTAGCGCTACGAAATCGTAAAACCATCATAGGTTGTGACGTCACTACAGCACATGCCTTAGTGATGTCATAGCTTACGATGGTTTTATGATTTCGTAGGCTAAGATTGATTCGAAAATATGAGCCCTGGCCTCTACATTAACTTTTCCATTTAGGAACCTGATGACGCCTACTTGTATTTTTATATAGATAGTATGAAATGTTTTAGACGCCAAATAATAAAAATGGTCGTTAAATGTAGAGTGCCGAGTTGGTTCATGCAATGTATTTCAAGCCCTCAAATTTCAAATAAATGATCATCAGTGTCGGTAAAATCACAGAACCGAAATTTCGGCCACAGGATTTTAAATTTCATGGGAACCACTTGTTCGGTTCCAAGTCTTGTGATCATTGGAACCCATCGGAAACTTTTTATTTGTTTTTAATTATACTTCTTCTTTTTCATTCCTTCTTGTAATATCACAGGGAGATGTTTGCTGCCAGGATGAATCTCACAGTGACACAGAGGGATTCCTGGTTTCCATAAAGTTTTTCTTCTGTGTTTTTCGGTGGGCCAATGAGCATCTCCGAGTTGGTCATGTTGTTGGCAGTATTGTAGGATGTGTTCAACAGTTCCTGCAGCTTGTTCACAGGGACAGATTGGAGAGGGGACAAGTTTAATCATTGAACAGTCGTACTCATATAATAATCATGAGAAACGAAATTTCGGTTCCGTGATTTGACCAACATATAATTACCAGAAACTTTCGTTTGTATGAAGTCCGAATCATGCAGAGCTAGCTCGGACAGTCGCCAAATTCGCCAATTACGAATTTTTAAAGCAGTTAGCGAATTTTATTTTAGTGAAATAATTTCATGTAATCATTAACACTTGTTTGAAAATAGCTGACAAGTTTAATAGACAATTTGGCGAACTGTTTTGCTCACTCAGAGTTAGCACTGGAATGCCTGCCATGATTATTACTCTCGAGTGTCTAATAAACATAGGGGCTGAATAAGCATAGGGGCTGGATAAGCATAGGGGCTGGATAAGCATAGGGGCTGGATAAGCATAGGGGCTGGATAAGCATAGGGGCTGGATAAGCATAGGGGCTGAATAAGCATAGGGTCTGAATAAGCATAGGGTCTGAATAAGCATAGGGTCTGAATAAGCATAGGGACTGAATAAGCATAGGGTCTGAATAAGCATAGGGTCTGAATAAGCATAGGGTCTGAATAAGCATAGGGTCTGAATAAGCATAGGGGCTGAATAAACATAGGGTCTGGAAATTTTTCTAAAATCAGTTAAAAGTAGGGTGCGGAATTAGCATAGGGTGTGGAAATCTTTTTAAAAACCAATAAGAGTAGAGTGCGGAATTAGCATAGGGTGTGGAAATTTAGCTAAATTGTAAAAATTGACTAGTAATGAAAACAATTTGGTTTGACGTAAAAAATAAAAATAAGTGTTTTGGAAATAACAAAAATATACTATTGTTGTGTGTACATGTGTACATGTAATTTAGAAAACAAGCGGCTCAGAAATAAATAACTTGTAGTAAATTCCATAGTATGAAAAAATGTGTTCACTATAAACATGTTTCTATTATCTAACTGTTACAACTGTGTTACTGTCACACACAATTAATTAAAACTGTAAGTGTGTTTGTACATTTAAATGAAATTATGATAATTAATGTGAGGCGAGATTGCAGCTTTGAAAAAAAATCCAAAAGTTCCATGCAAGAAAACCAAAACAATCAGGATGGATGACAGCTCGCTAGATTCATCTCCTATATTTAACACATGGTCAATTATAACATAACGTAATTTCATCAACTTAATGTTGACTTGTACCATTCTTTATTTTTAACTCAGCCTAATTTTTCTCGCTAATTTCTAATAAACTTTATTTGCAAGTGAAAATAAAAAGGTTGAGTGGAATTTGTAATTAAAATGAGTGGAATTTGTAATGTAAACAAATATATATATATATATATAAAGAGGAAAGAATGTAGATAAAGTTTGGGCCAGTTCCCCTTATCCTAAAGGAACTGTACTTTATGTACTCTAGTATACATAGCTTAAAAAAAGTCATATTTACCTTTAAGAATTCGGTACCCCCGTCTTCAATGTTTGGTGAAAAGATGAAGTGTTGAAGTGTAATTGATTAATTTATATAAAGTGCTTGCATGAACTGTTGCATTGATTTACAGGCAAGCACTCAATCGAACGCATCCTAGGAATTTACCCAACCGAATAAAACCGAACCGAGCCGAACGATAAAAACAAAATGGCGGCCAACAATGTTCAGAAACGTGTGTTTACATTTTGTCGTAGTGTAACATACTTTGTTGTGCCTTAATGGTTCAAATGATCAATTAAGCAGAAAAACAATGTATGTATATTAATAAATAAATAAATAAATATATTATTTGACAACAAAAGTGAGCAGTTTATTTGACAACTCGGAAAATTGTAAATTCCGTGATCGTGGAAAATAGGTACCCCTTATGATAACTTAAGAATTGTAATAAGCGTTGGGTGCCGAATTAGCGTAGGGGGTTACATTTTTAAAAGATGTAATTTAACGTAGGGTGCTGAATAAGCGTAGACACCAACATTTTTTCACAAATTTAATAAACGTAGGTGTACGTTTATTTGGCACTCGAGAGTATATCAAGTACGACTATTCAACGAAAATAACATATAGATATAATTATTTTTTAACCTTCAGAGTACTGCAGGCGAGATATCTCGCCCGACGTTACGTCAGTCGACATACTGTACACTGTATACATTCCCCAATTCATATTTCCCGCCGTTTTGCACACGACACTCACCGGAAATGGAAATATAATAAAAGAAAAGAAAGAAAAAATTCAAAATGGTGGCTTTTGCAATTGAAAATACCTTTAAATTTTGAGTTCAAAAAGGGGTTTTCGGCAAGTATTTTCGCTTGACAACAATGGCGGCATGTCGCGGTAATTTTCAGGGATCGATAGCTGATTGTGACAGCTAATTTGATAATAAATTTGATCGTTTTACCAACAACAAAAACTACCAAATATTGCAATATGAATCGTAGTTCGGGTTTTTAAAAAAAAATTCTGTTCAGAAAACCACTGTTATCGGGAATAATGGAAATAAATACTGGACAGCTGGCCACAAATGCCCGTAAGTAAACGCAACTTTTTCGATTTTTTGCCTAATTTTAATCACCATTAGCCGATCTAAAAATAATAAAAATTACAAAAAAGACACGAAAATAATACTTACCGATTCATATATGAACTTTATTTCATGTATTTATAAAACATTTAAGTGAATATATGTCAGTAAAAATTATAAACTTGTACCCACTCAACGTGGTTTTTGTTACAAATTAATCCAGTAGTCTAAAGGTTAAAAACAGTTTTTGGTGGGTTCCAGGGCTTCTAGATTATGGTAGCCCCACTCCCATGGCTGGTGATATTCTATGTTGGGCTAGTAAACAACTAATATTACCATGCCCAACGGCTAGTGAAAAAAAAAGTTGTTCAGTACTGCATTTTAGTCTTATTTTTAAAATATGAATATCCTGTAACCCACTCCCACCCCCACCCCCCCCCCCCCACCCCCACACATCCCCCAATCTTAATGTGTTTAAGCTCCATCTCCCTCTTTAGGTGACATATCCGATTATTACTATTAATTAGTAAAATTTTATTTACTTAAAGTAAAGTAGGGCTAGTGGATTTTTAAATCGTGGCTAGTAAATTTCTTAAATTACTGATCCCATGGCTAGTGAATTTTATAAAAAATTCTAGAAGCACAGGGTTCCCATAATCACAATGCATGGAACTGAAGAAGTGTTTCCCATGAAATTTGAAATCCTATGGCCTGGTACTCACCTCCTTGACTGCGACTGGCAGGGTGACACTCTGTGCTGACTGCCAGGCCATCGCACTGCTCTCCGCCGGCAGAGACAGCAATTTGTTCTCCATCGGGAAGACCTAAAATATAATTAGTAAGGTTATTTATGTAATTATTACATGTTGAAGATAAGGCCTAAAAAATAATAATGTATGCTTCAGGTTTCATTCTTGAAAAAAAATAGGGTAGGAACTTCTTTTTTTTCTTTTTTAAAATCGAATCAAACTGAGAAACCGTAATTGACCAAGGTGTTCCGAATCTAGTTTCCTGATTGCAAAAAAATCAGGGACCTTGATTATTTATTATTATTATTATTATTATTTTGCACTGCCAAATTTCAAGGGAAAACACTAGTTAAAGTTAGTTTTTTTAACAACATACCTGGAGCATACTGATTCATTTAAGATTGGAGTGGAAACCCACTACAGTTTGCCATTCATAGCAAGAAATCATTTATACACACCATAAATAATAGCGCATACCATTGATATATGCATACCAGTCGCGGTGTACTGGCTGGAATAAAAAAAAGCCTATGTGCCCACCAATGGGGATCGATTGTAGACCGACCATGCGTTCGGTTTGGCCAAACTCAAGCCATGTGTTTGCTGATCTATTTAGATAATTTTTGTAGGTTAACAGTCATACCAAGCTTGAAGTGACAAATCTTAGTTTTAAACACTTAAGCAGTTAAGGTGTAGTTCTCAATATTACAATATTAAAGCTATTTTTTTATAGTTGAAATCACACATTACCAGTGTTTTTGCCAGAAATAAATGTTTGGGTATGGGGGGCCTCCCCCCAGAAAGAAAATGGGTTAAGTTTAGGGTTAAGAAAATCATACAGTAATGATAATTTAAGTAATTAATTTTGTCAATGGTTAACTTAAGAAAAAGAAATCTGCAAAAATCTTTGAGTATGGCGCCATACCCGTTTTACCCTCTGGCAGATACCCTGAAATCTTACTTATATTTTATTGTGTAGAATATCCACTTCCACACATCCGAAATCTTTATGCCGATAATTTATGGCCATTTTCGTGATTCGGGTGCTTGTAATTCCATGAAATGTCTTATTTAAAATTCTAAAAATGCATACATATACCTCTGAGAAGTAAAGGTTATGGAGACGAGCTCGTCTATTATTTTAAGTTATTTAGATTAACTGTCCAAACCAAAATGTTAACAACTACGAAAAAGTACTCACCTACCTTTAATTACCGTTATGTAACCGGATGTTTTAAATTGCATATCACATACACTACAATTTTAAAACAGTTTACATATATTTTATTCTTTCTAACTCTAATAGTGCAAAGCTGTTTCTTATTTTGTTTCTATTGTTTTCCTGTGTCTTTGGTAGTGTCAGCTTGGGTTGTGTTCACCCTCAACTCAGTGTTCAGGCCAGGTAATCGTTCAGTAGTAAGCTCATCTATTGTTTCTTTTGTTACCTGGTGTTCTCTGGAGTCAGAGACTTTTAAACATTCAAGCAAGACAGGTGGTTTTCAGCATTGCGAGTTTTATAGTTGATCAAGTTCTGCACGGCACAGTTATTAACAGCACAGGTTATCAATGATGTAGCACAACCAGCATCATTATTCAAACGACCTGACCCACAGTCGGGTCTTTATAGAGATATATATTTGTGTGCGGATGTTTTTATAAACATCGGGATCTTCACATCCCTCCAGGTGATCCCTGAATAAAAACCTTAAACCCCAGCTGAAGTCTTCTTTGCTATATATAGAACCTTTGGTAACAGTTACATTTCCCGCAAAGTTTTCCACACACAAGTTGTGAAAAAACCATTACAGTGACACAGATTCCACATATGAGACTGTAAAGATGTCGCCAGTATCGACTTCGCTGAGATAGCATATATGGAAAAATACATGCAGTTTTCCAGCCTCATGCCATTTTGTTCATTTTATGGAATACTCTTCAAGAGGGGTGAAAGCCTCCAAAGTATGTGACATAATTAATATAAAATCAATGATCTCTAGTGGTATCATTAAAAAAAAAAAAAAAATTAAATAAGAAAGAAAATCAATATGACGTCATCACATTTGCTTTTATAATAATATCATAACGTTGTTAGATTAAGTCATATCCTTTCATCCCTCTTGCAGAATATTCCATAAAAAGTTAAAATGACAGCTGGCACAAAATTACATGCTTTTTGCCCTATGCGATCTCAGCGAAGTCAATATAGGTGACATGAAAAAATGATGGTTACCATCTAGTAATGTGGAATCTGTGTCATTGTAATGGGGTTTTTTCAAGATTTCTATTGGACAAAATTTGGGTACAATCTAACGAAAAATAAAGATAGGAGAAAAAAAAATTGTAGTTGTTAACATTTTGGTTCGGACTTTAGTTTTATATATTAATCGGTATAATATCCGCCCGGTTCCCCCCCCCCCCCCTTATTATTTTTAGTTAGGGTTATGGTTAGGGGTTAGGGATGGGGTTATGGTTTGGGTTAGGGGAGGGGGGGGACCAGGCGGATAGTTTTCCTATTAATCAACCTTAGTGTCTATTTTTACAGGTTCAAATAAAGGTCTGACTCTGTGACTTCAAAAAAACTAAAATATCAAAGCTGGGGATAGGGAGGGTGAAAAGAGAGTAAGGACTTGCCATATGATGCCATTTCCGTTGCACCAACGTTAATAAAACAAATATTTTTGGCACGTATATATCTAGACTCAAACTGATCCCATGACAAACATCTTGTTTGCAATTTGTCAACAAAAACAAAACTGCGTCAAATGTGGGTGCGTCAAGTGAAATAAAATCGACTTTATTCATAACAGTATTGCTTATATGTTCCGATCATGCTACTATTGACTACTTCTCTGATGTACATTGTACTTACCACCAAGAATGTTGGCCAAAAATATAAAATCGGTACTGTTTGGAAGAAAAGTGTGTAATTGTTTTTCTCCCATTTCAGCTAGTAACGTCCATTTTTACAAAGACTAGTCACGGGCAACTAGATGGATTGGATAAAAAGAAAACTACGTGATTTTCATTTGTTTGCCTAATATTTATATAGTTATTTCCATTAATGTTTTAATCAATTATAATAGCAAACATATTGTCGACAATAAGTATGGTTAAAATATTTGCTGTAAACATTAAATGCGGAATTACTTTTAGGTCTCACTAAACACTTTGCTACTGGGTCAAAGTTCAACGACAAATTATAATATATTAGAAAGTGCATATAGGATGTGGGTTTTTTGTGTGTGGGTTTTTTTGGGGGGTATCTTAAAGTTTCACTGTGTGCTTTGTTTAACGACACCACTAGAGCACATTGATTTATTAATCATCAGTTATTGGATGTCGAACATTTGATAATTTTGACATATAGTCTAAAAAAGGAAACCTGATACATTTTTCCATTAGAAGCAAGGTTTTTGGGGTGTTTTGGGTTTTGTTTTTATATGCACCATCCCAGAGATAGGATAAAACATACCAGTCATGGTGCACTTGCGGGTGCGAGAAATAGCCCAATGGGCCCACCGACAGGGATCGATTCCAGACCGACCGCGCATCAAGTGAACTGTTTACCTGGGCTACGTCCCGCCCACAAGATGTTTCCAATGGAAATAAACTAATTATAATGTATTTCATTTAAAAAAAAGGGTTTAAAACCAATAGAAGAATCGCTCTCTCTCTCTCGCTCGCTCTCTCTCTCTCTCTCTCTCTCTCTCTCTCTCTCTCTCTCTCTCTCTCTCTCTCTCTCTCTCTCTCTCTCTCTCTCTCTCTCTCTCTCTCTCTCCCTCCCTCCCTCCCTCTCCCTCCCTCCCTCTCTCGTTCTCTCTCCCCCCCTCTCTCTCTCTCTCTCTCTCTCTCTCTCTCTCTCTCTCTCTCTCTCTCTCTCTGTCTCTGTCTCTGTCTCTGTCTCTGTCTCTGTCTGTCTCTGTCTCTGTCTCTGTCTCTGTATGATATGATATGATTTTATAAAATTTAATACAGTAAAAAAGAGAGAAAGTTTCACTGAGGGACACCGCCCGCCCTACCCCTCTCTATTTCTTTTTCTGTCTGCCTGTCTTTCCGTTTGTCCGTCCGTCCGTCCGTCTGTCTGTCTGTCTCAGCTTTTCTTCGTTCGTGTATCTCAAACGTGTTAAGTATTAAAAACGGTAATTTTTCACATTTCCGACGACCAGTTAAAATGTTATCTATATAATTATTGGTCTAAACCACACAGCTTTGGGTTTTATTTATTTGTTTCTTTTAAAACGTAGAGTCAGCAAGCCGGTTTCGAATAGAGGTACCGGCTTTCTTCTTGTAATATTTGTTTTATTCATATATATAGACTTAATGTTATGAGTAAACTATCTAGAAAACAATCAAACTAAATGCGACTCAATCGGTAGGTTTAAGGCCATTACATCGGTTTCTGTCTTGCTAACGGGCGGGACGTAGCCCAGTGGTAAGGCGCTCGCTCGATGAGCGTTCGCTGTGGGATCGATCCCCGTCGGTGGGCCCATTGGGCTATTTCTCGTTCCAGCCAGTGCACCACGACTGGTGTATCAAAGGCCGTGGTATGTACTACCCTGCCTGTGGGATAGTGCATATAAAAGATCCCTTGCTGCTAATCGAAAAGAGTAGCCCATGAAGTGACGACAGCGGGTTTCCTCTCTCAATATCTGTGTGGTCCGTAACCATATGTCTGACGCCATATAGCCGTAAATAAAAAATGTTTTTAGTGCGTCGTTAAATAAAACATTTCTTCCTTCCTTCCTTTCTCCCTCCCTTCCTTCCTATCTTGCTAACCATTAACTGTTGACCAGCTAACCACTAAGCCACTGTTCTGGACAGACATTCCAGATAACAGGTATGTGCCCATTATAGCACGTTTGAATGAATGAATGTCAATAATATATGGAGATGTAATTTAGATTCAAAGTGTGACATCACCCTTATTGAATTTTGCAATATTGTAAATTTATAAAATAGCAGTGAATGAAATTATTTAGATGTATTATCATAGGCCATCGGTCTACAGGCTGGTAGGTACTGGGTTCGGATCCCAGTCGAGGCATGGGATTTTAATCCAGATACCGACTCCAAACCCTGAGTGAGTGCTCCGCAAGACTCAATGGGTAAACCACTTGCACCGACCAGTGATCCATAACTGGTTCAACAAAGGCCATGGTTTGTGCTATCCTGCCTGTGGGAAGCGCAAATAAAAGATCCCTTGCTGCCTGTCGTAAAAGAGTAGCCTATGTGGCGACAGCGGGTTTCCTCTAAAAAAAAAAAAAGTGTCAGAATGACCATATGTTTGACGTCCAATAGCCGATGATAATATAAAAAAATCAATGTGCTCTAGTGGCGTCGTTAAATAAAACAATCTTTATTTTTTTTATCATCATGGGTATGTAATTCAAAGTTTAACCTTTACATGTCATAAGAAATACTTTGTGTACATGTATGTGTGGTGTATGTACGTATGTATGTATGTATGTATGTATGTGTGTGTGCGTGTGCGTGTGCGTGTGTGCGTGTGTGTGTGTGTGTTATCATTTTGCAACTTTGAGATTGCCCCTTTAAGACAACACTATTTTTACTTCCGCATTATCCGATCACGTGACATGAAAATCGAAGATGGCGGAACCCACAAAACGTGCCTGTGTATTGATACTAGGAGGTAATTTATGTAGCTTTTTTTCTGTCATCTTTTACTCAGCTTACATTTATTTCTTGGAAACTGACTATGGTTTAGGAATATACTTATGCTGTTGTTTGCCCGTTAAATGTTATTTGTCATATTCGTAAATGCAGATTTATCATGCAGCTAATTTTAGAAAGGGGTGGGCGAGTGACTGCTGCGTAACGTGAATTAGATTACCCGTACAGTGCGTACTGTTGAATCACGGCCTGTGTTGAAGGATCGAATTCTCCCAGTGATGAGTGGACCCGTTTTCGGAAAGAGTTCGACCTGTACCCCTATAATAAATCAGCAAAGTTTCTAAGACTAACCCGAAGCCTAACCTTAAAACTAACACTAAGGCCAAATAATAAAAAAAGAGTTGGTGATTGTCCTTTTGATCACACAAATCAGGATGGGGGGGGGGGGGGGGGGGGGAGGTTTTTAAATTTAGTTTTTCTGTGAAAAACTTTATAAAACCCTGGAGACCAGATACAGAGCTGGCAACTCCATAGCAAACGGGGTCTGCTGGCTGCCAGATGGACCTGGTGATGGTTTAACCCATTATGGTGCTTACGAAAGTTGAATTGCTGCTATCTTGATGCAATTTTAACAGTTTTTAACAAAATAAAAAAATAAAAATTAAGGGGTGGGCGCATTTTTCGGGTACGGGCATAGACGATCACCAACTCTTTTTTATTTTATTTGGCCAAACCACTGAAACGGGGTACAGGTCGA
This sequence comes from Gigantopelta aegis, assembly GCF_016097555.1. NCBI lineage: Eukaryota > Metazoa > Mollusca > Gastropoda > Neomphalida > Peltospiridae > Gigantopelta > Gigantopelta aegis. Next base: position 25,788,449 of record NC_054703.1, on the reverse strand, counting down.
ACTCATGCCCCATTTTCGGACTCCCCTCTCCCCCTAGTTTGAAGGGACGTAGAATGTGTGGTTCTCCTACATCCGAACCGTCTTACATACAATGGAAGAAGGAAGGAAATGGTTTATTTAACGATGCACTCAACACATTTTATTTACGATTATATGGCATCGGACATATGGTTAAGGACCATACAGATATTGAGAGAGGAAACCCGCTACATACACTGGTGACACCTAAGTCTGTGCACCCATATGTGACCTACCGGCCTCGGTGGCATCGTGGTTAGGCCATCAGTCTACAGGCTGGTAGGTACTGGGTTCAGATCCCAGTCGAGGCATCAAATTTTTAATCCAGATACCGACTACAAACCCTGAGTGAGTGCTCCGCAAGGCTCAATGGGTAGGTGTAAACCACTTGCACCGACCAGTGATCCATAATTGGTTCAACAAAGGCCATGGTTTGTGCCATCCTGCCTGTGGGAAGTGCAAATAAAAGATCCCTTGCTGCTGATTGGAAAGAGTAGCCCATGTAGTGGTGACAGCGGGTTTCCTCTCCAAATCTGTGTGGTCCTTAACCATATGACTGATGCCATATAACCGTAAATAAAATGTGTTGAGTGCGTCATTAAATAAAACATTTCTTTCTTTCTATATGTGACCTAAGCATTTGTTTTGTATTTTAGTTGACCCATCATTAAAAACAAAGTATAACCAAGGTTTTGTTTTGATTTTGTAAATTATGGTCACATAGTGATGAGTTCGTTTTGTTTAACAACGCCACTGGAACACATTGATTAATTAATCATCACCTATTGGATGTCAAACATTTGGTAATTCTCACTCGTAGTCATCAGAAGAAACCTGATACATTTTTCCTAATGCAGCAAGGGATCTTTTATATGCACTTTCCTGCAGACAGGACAGCACATACCACAGCCTTTGATGTACCAGTCGTGGTGCACTGGCCTGAACGAGAAAAAGCCCAATGGGTCCACTGATAGGGATCGTTTTACGGTGATGAAGCTCTAAAAATGATATTTATATATGTGTACAATGAAGTGCTATGTTTATTGTAATTACTGGTTAGAAAAATGTAGCATTTTGTTTTGATGTCACACTTTTTCCATTTTTATTTTGAATATGATGTCAACGAGAAAAAAGGTTTTTTGTTTTGGGTGACATGTCATTTGTTCAGTTGTTTAATCTGTGATTAACTAAACTCGCAACAGCTTTATGTTGCATTTATCAATTCAGTCTACATACATGTATCCATCTAAAACCCTGACACTACTGTGAACAAATATTCCACTTATCGAGAGTAGATGTAATGCCTCTTGAGACACACCACCTGTTTCCTTTGATTGTCGCTTGTCCTCTTAAGTCTACGTACCAGTAACACAAAGTACTTGAAGCCTATCATGGACTAATACAATCTATCACTGTTGTGAGATATAGATAAGGCAATTCCAACCCGAGAGACAAAATGTTTTGTCCCAAGGATTGGAATTGCCTTATCTATACCTCACAATGGTGATTGATTCTTTTTCTTGCCCATTTAATTACAGTAACAAAACAATTTTGTAAGCTACTTACAGTTTGTTTACTGTAGAACGATTCGTAAACATTTCACCTACAAACAACGAAACTCAATCATTTAATCGTACGCTGAAAAATATAGTCCATCTTATGCAGTGACATAAAAATGTAACAACTTAACAATAAATATAAAGTTATAAATATTAATTTGTTTAAATATTTTTAAAACAATGATACAACGTTAAATGGCAAAATTATTATATGTGCAGGGTTCGAATTTAAGAATTTGTCTCCTACCAGTGTTTCTGCCAGAAGGAAATTTTTGGGTATGGAATTTAATGCAACCAGTCAACAGGGGGTATAGGCCTCCCCCAGAAAGAAAATGGGTTAAGTTTAGGGTTAGGGTAAGGGTATGAAAATCATACAGTAATAATAAGAGTAGTTAATTGTGTCAAAACGTTAAGTTAAGAAAAAAAATCTACAAAAATCTACCATCTAGCAGAAACCCTGCCTACTGCAATTTAAAAACAAAATTCATAACAAATTACTTTTGGATTGGTTTTGTGGGTGATAGGTTCTTTTACACTGCTGCATAAAAATATATTTAAATGCAACTCTGTTTTAAATGGGTTTTTAATATTCGGCAACAGAGGGACATAAAATGCACATAGCATTAAATGACTTGCCTGTTTTTTGTTATATCTGCTGTGCTAGGCATCCAGTATTGGAACTAGTATAACAGAAATCAAGCAATAATATAAATCTGAAATACATTACCGGTACTCATTAAAGGGACAGACCCTAGTTTCAACCCATGAAAATTAACTCTTAAGTTTAGTTAATCTACAAACCTGTAACACATTTGGATAAAGTTACAATTGAGTGAAACATGAGTCTGTGACTTTGTAATGGTGAAAGACCGTCTAAAAATAGACTAAAATTCGACTCCATAACTGTTACCTCTCAGACGCATGTGCATTTTTAAATATATGAGAAATGCTTTTTGTGATATTAAAAAGACTACGAACGTGCGAAAATCTATAATATAAACAATAAGATCTAAGTAAAGTATGATTTCAGTTATCAAAAATGGCTCTAATAGTAAATGATATGCCTCAGTGTTTAAAAACTAGGGTATGTCCCTTTAATTATATTTTTAATGACAATAAATTTATGATAATGGAGGGACACATTGGAAAAGTAACAGATGGACACATGTATATGGCCCATTACTTGAGTCCAAATGGATTTAAATCTCAATAAATAGTCAGTAAAAGTATAGTTTGACATCAGTGGTTCATTGATATTTTGTTTTGGACCAGGTGAACACTGTTAATATTCATAAGTATAGTTTACAGCTGTAATATATGTGTAAGATAATTTACATAAAATTGAGGGGGCAGGACGTAGCCCAGTGGTAAGACGTTCGCTTGATGTGCAGTAGGTTAGGGATTAGTCCTTGTAGTCTAGGCACATTTTGGAGATTTGAGACTTGTTAAAGGGACACGCCCTAGTTGTTAACCATTACGGCGTTGTTTTTCGCTATTAAACCCATTTCTTCACAAATAAAAGTGCACTTTACTTACCGTTTATTATTTAGAATATACATTTCCATTCACCTGAAGTGTTTTTTTGGTAATCCTGGTGTTTGTAATACCACAAAATGCATTTTTCGTATTTCATAAAATGCCACGGGCCTCTGAGAAAAAACCATTGAGCAGACAAGGTCTAATCTATTTTTAGAGGGGATATTCCCATTTCAATGTCACAGACGTTGGTATACCACGTGACCGTTATCATTTTGGTTCGGTTTGTTTTCTCGTGCACGGTTCGCGCAATCAACATACGATTTGTTGTCGTTTGCTTGTTGTTCATTTGTGAGATTTTTCTTCACAGTTCGTGAACATTTTCAGTAACAATAAAGTTCAGACAAGTAAGTATCTCAATACAAAACGTTACAAACCCTTAAAACCAATAATTTTGCTAAGTCTTACGATATCTGGAGAGGGGATACAACCAGGACAGAACAGTTGGAACATGTCCAAGAGAGGTGAAAGGAACGCACCCCAAGTCTGTGCGCACTCTGTGAAATTTGTCATGGCGTAGGCATTGTTGTGCTTTGAACGACATCTACCAGTGACATCAGAATACTAACTTTCAAAATTATTTCAAGCAATTGAGACATAGAGATTCCCATGGTATTTATCGATATAAAACCTGCTTTTTCACTCCATTTGATAAAAACGTGATCTAAGTGTGTTACAGGTTTGTAGATTAACCAAATTATAATTTATTTTCGCTGGATGGAACTAGGGTGTGCAGCTTTACGGCATTTTTGGGTAGAATATGGTATACAGTCGTTTTTATATAACTAGGACTTGCTGATTCCAAAAATGCTGTATACCAAGCTGAATTTTGTGTTTTTAACCACCTAAAGCCCTAAAACAAGATGGCCACCAATCTTTCTATATGATTTCATTGCTTCTCAACTAATTGAGATATTATAATCATCTCAGCTCTGTTTTTGACATTTGAAGCACCCAGTAGTTCAATGAAAGCAAATTCAAGTATGTAGGATATAACAGTAAATATTTACAGGAAAGGTCAAGGTCACATTTTCAAGACCACTTCAATACAAGAAGAACCATATTATTTGTAATAGCTAATAGCCCAACTCTGTTATAGGGTTTTTCTTACACAAACAATATATTTAAACATGTAATTAAATATTCCAACTTGTCTTTACAATAGAGTATTTATGTTTGGTATTGGTGCACCTAATAGTGGGGGGGGGGGCTGGGGTAGGGGGTGGTCGGGGTGGGGGGGGGGAGTAGATGACCACATTTAATGTAGTATCAAGGTTTTGGTAATTTACAGGAAAGGTCAAGGTCAGTTTGCAAGGTGGTTACACAATACAACAAGACATTGTATTGTTTCTCTCTATAAACGTAATTTGGCCTTCACTGTAGTTTTTACATGTTGTGTTTTGGATAATTGATGAAATTAAAGACCAAAGTATAGCATCAGATTAATAACTAACATTTGAAACATATTATTGTAATATAAACATAAACTTCAAATATTGCATTGAAACACTGTTGTAGACTTCTTACGTTGGGTCACACAGACATTAAATCTATTATTGTTCAACTATGTCAACGTTCATGCAGTCACCTGCACATTTGCAAGCACCAGTGCCTGACAGTTTTGCCTTTCTGCATTTACATTTCTGAGAGGAACACATTGATGTGCAGCCACATGCAATTAGTTGCAAACAGGATGCTGGTACAGATGGTAGGGGTACTAAAACTGGTTGGATTTGGTCATCTTTCAGTTCAAAACCCATAGTTGTGGCAGGTGGAATATTTAGAAGTAATATACTGGCCTGAAGCCAAATGCTGGTTTGATAATGAAAGAAAGAAAGACTCACTCAGGGTTTGGAGTCGGTATCTGGATTAAAAATCCCATGCCTCGACTGGGATTTGAACCCAGTACCTACCAGCCTGTAGACCGATGGCCTGCCACGATGCCACCGAGGCCGGTAGGTTTGATAATGAGTGCTTTGTATGTGGTCTCTTGCAGCATCACTTGCTGGATGGAGCATTTTTGAACAGTACATATCTGGCCTTGTTTGTAGTGGCTGCATTGGGAACTTTATAGATCTTACAAATTAATGACTCAGCATTATGCATTGTATGTTCTCACTCTGTTAGAGGCTCTTTACCAAGGCCATCAAGAGTTGTTTTCTTGGTGTGACCAGACAGGTATGAAGTTGTATCACAACCTGTTAGCACATGAAAAAGAAGAAGTTGAGCTGTTGGGAATTGTAAACCATGTGTATCGATAACCTCTTTTACTGAAATGAATTTTTGTGTTTTGTGTGTCCCTCCCTTTAATCATAATGTGCAGCAGGAAAACATCAGTGTCTCTTTCAGAAACCACAATGGTGTCGGAACTCCATTCACACAGTGAAGTACAATTCGAGTATCGGCCTCCTCATGGTAACCTTGTTGATGTTGCTGTCTGGAGTTTTGCTTCTGACATCTGTTCCATACGTGAATCCTCCAGCAACTATAATACTCTTGTCTGATGGGGATGTACTGATCAGTTCATCTGATAAAAATCAATTTTGTTGTCTTGGTGGGATAGAAACCCAGGCCAGTCATGTGGTAAGGGTATTTGTCTTCACTCAATCTTTGTCCGAATAGCAGTTCCTCTCTTTCTCTTGACTTGATAGAATGATGTTCGTATCTGTCAAAAAGGATATTAATTCGACTGTACTTTGCACAGATTGGTAGACTGCCTGTACAAAAATATCTGCAAAATCACCAAATGTTAATGCATTTTGCGGCTTCCCTAAAGCAACAACCAATGCCTGGCCATCAATTATAAGTGTTGCCTCATTAGGGACTTCTATGGTCGCTAGACAAGATATGTTCTTTGTTAGTTCTTTCATAAGCACTGATTTGTGTCCTGTGCGAAGACTACCATCCATCTGTGCAAGTGACAGAGGTACTGGCAGAAGTTCGTGCTTTAGTATGTTTTTCGACCAGCTTAAGAAGCGATGAGTAGTCTTTGCAGGATAGACCTGTCTGTTTTTAATGTCTTTCCCTTGTCATTAGTCACCTTAGGAACATCATAAATGTTTGAAAATGCCAGTGACTTATTCTTTTGAAAAGGATCTTTGAACTGTTTTCCAAACTGTCCTTCACCAGTAAGAATCAGTCTGTCCCTCACAAATTCTCCAACTTGCTTCTGCCCTCGATCTCTTGCATGAAGCAATGACTCTGTAATCTCTTTTGTTGCCTGATCCTTCGTTGCAATGTTGCACAGTGTTGCATCATCATGTTCAACTTCTTGGAACACACCAAAAGTGTTTAGAACCTGCATAACTCTTTCTTCATCTTCACAATCTCTCTGTCTTCGGCTCTTGGTAGCTTCTTTGTGGACTAATGAATCATCGAGTGCAAGATCATAGAGCTGCCTAGTGACTGCTGCAATCTGTGCTCGTAGGTTAAATGATAAAGCCCTTCTAGTTAAAGCAGATATGGTCTTTGTTATTCCAACTATTCCACCTCCTCTCTTACCTCTTCCATTCAGCCATTCCTGAGACTGATCAGGATCCACTTGGTTGAATCTGGATTCCCCACCTTCACTACAGAGTTTCCCTCTCTGAACTGCTCAAGAACATCACTGGGCAATTAATTAATCTCAGCAAGGTATATAATACCCCATTTTGCATAATTTGTATGATAATATATGTGAAAACAGGGAAGCATACATTGGAATGCAAAGAGGTGTAGCTCCCAAATGCCATTCCTTGCACACAAATAAACATCAACAGCACTTTCACCATCTGCAGATATTCCCACTATAGCATAAAGTTAGGATCTTCAGCATGTCTTTGACCAAACCAAGATAGTACATTGCTAATTTTGGTGTATGCCAGATTTACATCAACAAAATTTCTGCTGGACCAATGTTAGAAATCTGAGGATTAGTTTAGAATTTCAAATGTGGTCATCTACTTTCTGTCTCTCCCCCCCCCCCCCCCCCCCCCCCCCCCCCCCCCCCCCCCCCCCCCCAACTGCTATTAGATGCACCAATACCAAACATAAATACTCTATTGTAATGACAAGTTGGAATATTTAATTAAATGTTTAAATATATTGTTTGTGTAAGAAAAACCCTATAACAAAGTTGGGCTATTAGCTATTAAAAATAATATGGTTCTTCTTGTATTAAAGTGTTCTTGAAAATGTGACCTTGACCTTTCCTGTAAATATTTACTGTTATATCCTATATACTTGAATTTGCTTTCATTGAACTACTGGGTACTTCAAATGTCAAAAACAGATCTGAGATGATTATAATATCTCAATTAGATGAGAAGTAATGAAATCTTATATAATATATGGTGGCCATCTTGTTTTGGGGCTTTAGGGGGTTAAAAACACAAAATTCAGTTTGGTACACAGCATTTTTGGAATCAGCAGGTCCAAATCATATAAAAACAACTGTATACCATATTCTACCCCAAAATGCCGTAACAACCATTTTCTAAAGCTCTTTTCCAGTTTTGTGCCTAGACTATTGGGCTGTTTCTCATTCCAGCCAGTGCACCACAACTGGTATATCAGTGGTTGTGGTATGTATTATCCTGTCAGTGGGATGGTGCATATAAAACATCCCTTGCCACTAATGGAAAACTAGTGCGTTTTCTTTCTAAGACTATATGTCAAAATTACCAAATGTTTGACATCCAATAGCTGATTATTAATAAATCAATGTGCTCTAGTGGTGGCGTTAAACAAAACAAACTTTAACTTGTTCCAGTGAACTGTCATTCTGTAATAGCGATTGATAGCAACTATACTCTGCCTAATTTTTAACCTTGCCTTGTTACGGGAAAAAAACCCAGTTTGTCTCTGGTCAGATGTGTGATGAGACTGATTTTTTTTTTTTTTTTAATTTTTTTTTTTTTTAAAGCATGGATTTATGCAGAAAAGTTGGATATATTTGGATACCGAAACAAGGGGCATTTTTATCAGAAATCGGAATACACGTCCTAGTTCATGCACGATGGCACTTTTTGCTCTAAATGCAGGTTCTACATATACGTCTTAGCAAGAAAAGCCCGGCAAAAATTAACGTCATAATGCGAGAAATAAATTTTAAAAGGTGACGCTCAAGGTCAAAATCAACACGTGCGCGCTGACCAGAGACCACAAATTTATTTTTTTGGGCGTTACATAAGTTTGACAAAAGCTGTTCATTTATGTACTTTTTTTTTCTCTCTTTTTTTGTTGTAGGTACTGGATTTATTGGTAGAAATCTTGTCCATTATTTAGTTCAGAATGAGCTGGTCTCTAAGGTGAGTTAACCCCATTACCTTCCTTTCTTCCATTCATTTTGTTTATACATCGGGTATGCACTTTTATTCGGTACTAACTGATTACAATGACCAGTTATTATGAAAATTCGCATATAGTTATAGGATCATGATATCTTAAACAAGTTCACGTTTTATCTAAAGCTCAGTATCAAAGGTCAAGGTCACTTACTAAAAATTAAAAATATTATGTCACCTCTAGTATCTTCATTTCGTATTCTATTTTCATGAAACTTCACATATATAGGAATATGACCATGACCTCTTGAATGAATTCACATTTTACCTGTCTGTCAAAGGTCAAGGTCGTTACTAAAAAAAACAAATATGAAGTCAACAACTGTATACTTCGTTTCTCATCTAATTCTTTTTTTTATGATGTGGCACGCATACGAATATCCTAGCCACATTTCACCTCTTTCACTCTTACTATAAATGGACATTACGATTTCACTGCTCTTTCCACTTCATTTCTTACGGTATTTGATTTACATGAAACTTCACATGTAGGACTAGAATCATGAAACCGCAAGGCAGGGGTTCCCCCAGAGGCATATAGTGTAGTGGGCCGCTACTCGTTAGGTGTTTAAGTAAGCACTTTGACATCGTGGAAGAACAGGGACGGGGCGTAGCCCAGTGGTAAAGCATTCGCTTGATGTGCGGTCAGTCTAGGATCGATCCCCATCAGTGGACCCATTGGGTTATTTCTCGTTCCAGCCAGAGCTCCACAACTGGTTTAACAAAGGCTGTGATATGTACTATTCTGTCTGTGGGATGGTGCATATAAAAGATCCCTTGCTGCTAATCGAAAAGAGCCTATGAAGTGGCGACAGCAGGTTTCATATCTCAGTATCTGAGTGGTCCGTAACCATATGTGTGATGCCATATAACTGTAAATAAAATTTGTTGAGTGCTTCGTTAAATAAAACATTTCTTTCTTTCTTGGAAGAACCTTAAATGAATTGCTGCTACACTTTAATTGGCCATGTGTGACAATCGACTGTTGGTTGTAACAACTTTTGAAACTTAACAGTACAAAAACCTAATTTGATGCACTGCCATAGACACCCTTTCCTTTGACAACGGTCGAAAGCTAATTGTCATAGACAACAAAGCTGGCATGCTTGAGGTGTGGCACCATCTTGTCTTCCCATCCACTTCACTATGAGTACAATTACAGTGAAACCTCTCAAAACAGGACCCTCTGTAAACCAGACATTTTGTGTGGTCCCCTTTTAAATATCTGTAGAGAAGAGAACCTCTGTAAACCGGATACCTCTTAAAACTGGATGTTTTACTTGGTCTCGAGGGTGTCCGGTTTAGAGTTTCGCTGTACTGAATTAGGCTCGGGAATTAGAATCTTTTCCAATGCAGGACGGGACGTAGCCCAGTGGTAAAGCGTTTGCTTGATGTGCGGTCGGTCTCGGTTCGATCCCCGTGGGTGGCCCATTTGGTTATTTCTCGTTCCAGCTGTATGTACTGTCCTGTCTGTGGGATGGTGCATATAAAAGATCCCTTGCTACTAATCGAAAAGTGTAGCCAATGAAGTGGCGACAGTGGGTTCCCTATCTCAATGTCTGTGTGACCCATTGGGCTATTTCTCATTCCAGCCAGTGTTCCACAACTGGTATAACAAAGGCCATGGTATGTGCTATCCTGTCTATGGGATTGTGCATATAAAAGATCCCTTGCTGCTAATCAAAAAGAGTAGCCCATGAAGTGGCGACAGCAGATTTCCTCCCTCAATATCTGTATGGTCCTTAACCATATGTCTGACGCCATATAACCATAAATAAAATGTGTTGAGTGCATTGTTAAATAAAACATTTCCTTCCTTTTCCAATGCCTTCTTTAAAATGTGCTGAGACGTCATTAAACAAACATCTGTCTGATTGACAAAGGCTGTGGTATGTGTTATCCTGTCTGTGGAAAAGTGCATACAAAATATCCCTTGCAGCATTAGTTAAAATGGTGCCGGTTTCCCTTGATGACTACATGTCAGAAATGACCAAATGTTTGACATCCAATATCTGATGATTTGATTAATCAATATGCTCTAGTGATGTCCTTAAACAAAACAAACGTTAACCGACTGAGACGTATTGACTGAACATTCCTTTCTTTTAAAAAAATAATTAAAACCTTTCTGTTTGTTTTAGGTACGAGTTGTTGATAAAGTCCCGCCACTAATGGCCTGGCTGAATGCAAACCACACAGTAAGTGTCTCATACTCAGTCTTTTTAGGTAGTTTGTATCCTTAGTCTTTTGATTCAGTCTTGTAAGTAAATTTGTGTCGGTGGTACTACATGTACTTATCTTAAAAAAATACATCCACTAATCCAGTCTATTTAACACAACCTACATACTCTTTTGGCTCCATGTTCAGTAAATTACGATAATGCATGTAGTAGGAAGGTGCCAAAAAAGAGAGAGAGAGATCATATATCCTATCCTATCCTATCCTATCCTATCCTATCCTATATAATATCAGTATTTCTGCCAGAAAGGATTTTTTGGGTATGGCGCTATGGAATTGAATGAACCACAGTCAACAGGGGGTATGGGGGATGGGTGGGGGCCTCCCCTAGAAAGAATATGGGTTAAATTCAGTGTTAGGGTAAAAAAAAATCACACAGTAATGATAAGAGTAATTAATTTGGTCAAAAGGTTAACTTTAAAAAACGTCTGACAAAAATTTGGGTATGGCACCATACCCGTTTTACCCTCTGGTAGAAAGCCTGAATCATATATAAATATATAAAAACATTGCTGGTGCTACAAAGTGGGGGTGGGGGGTGGGCACATACCCTCCTTACTCCCCCTTCCTAAGCCAGTGATGTAAGTAGTGTTGGACATTTGTTATAATACCGAATCTAATTATTTTAGTAAATTGATAAGGATCTGAATTACTAAGACTTAATATAAATAAAATATCTACTGTTATGTTCATAAAAATTAATAATTTTTGTGTGAATTTATCAATGAATAATATCGATCAGTTCACAAAATAATGACAAACAAAATTTAAAATTACAAACAAGTTATTCAGTTAAAATATACATTTATAAATAAGTTTTTAATGTCCTTTCCATAACCTGTTTCACGTAATGGAGTCCCATTTGACATAATGACATAATTTTTCTGATTTTTATCGATGGATAACATTCAGATTTTAGCGACATCATCCAATCAAAATGCAGTAAATCATATAACATAGCCCAGTGGTAAAATGTCCATCTGATGCGTGGTCAGTCTAGGATCGATCCCTGTCAGTGGGGCTATTTCTCGGTCCAGCCAGTGCACCACAACTGATATATCAAAGGCTGTGGTATGTGTTGTCTTGTCTGTGGGATGGTGCATATCAAAGATCCCTTGCTACTCTCTGAATGTTTGACATCAAATAGACGATAATTTATAAATCAGTGTGCTCTAGTGGTGTCATTAAACAAAACAAACTCAGTAGCCGATGATTAATAAATCAGTGTGCTCTAGTGGTGTCGTTAAACAAAACAAACTTTATAACAGCAGAAAGACTTTCTTTAAGTTTGTAATTCTACCAGAATAAGACTTGACAGTTTGTTAGTTTTACCTTTATTTCCTAAAATATCCATTTTGTTTACATATGCATGGAACAAGCCAAAAGACACATACACACACACACATTTCACAATGAATTTTGCCCTTCCTTCTTTCTCGGTTAATTATCTGTTAATACTTGTTTTTAATCAATTTGCAGGCGTCATTTGCGAGTCCACTGGTGGAATTCAAGCAGTGCAATTTAATAAATCCAGGTTTGTTCTTTGACTGATACAAAGCGAACCGTCATGTAATGTCTGGTATAATATCCGCCCGGTCCCCTCCATTATTATTTTTAGTTAGGGTTGAGGGTTAGGGTTAGGGTTAGTGTCAGGGTCAGGGTCAGGGTCAGGGTTAGGGTTAGGGTTAGGGTTAGGGTCAGGGTTAAGGTTAGGGTTAGGGTTAGGGTTAGGTTTAGCGTTGGGGTTATGGCTGGGGTTAGGGCTAGGGTTGGAGTTAGGGTTAGGGTTAGGGTTAGAGGAAGTGGGGACTGGGCGGATATTTTTCCGTAATGTCTAAGACTGGGGTTTTTTGGGTGTTTTTTTAAGCTGAAGACAGTAGTTCGGATACTATTAGAGCCTGACACATATTTCTCATGTAATGAAGTCTAGGATGGTGCATATAAAAGATTCCTTTCTGCTAATCAAAAAGAGGATTTCCTCTCTCATTCTTATTAAGTTTTTGGCCCTTGACCATATTCCGTCCATTAGGCTATTTCTCGTTCCAGCCAGTGCAACATGACTGGCATATCAAAGGTTGTGGTATGTACCACCCTGTCTGCGGGATGGTGCATATAAAAGATCCCTTGCTGCTAATCGAAAAAGAGTAGCCCATAAAGTGGCGACAAGGGTTTCCTCTCTCATTAAGTTTGTGGACGTTGACAATATTACTGTAAATGTGCTGACACTGTCCTCAGAGAATAGAATATTTGCATAAACCATTTATCGGTTATGCAAAAATAAATAGAGGTTATTACCAGAGTGTTTTTCGGTATTATCAGTATCATATATGTGAGCCTCTGGCGAGCATAATACATTATTTTTATTCCTAATATATGATATTGACGATACCGAAATACACGAGGGTAATAATCTCTTTATCATATAAGCTCAAGCTTAATACAACATGTTTTTGTAAACTGTACACGCAACTTTAATTCCAGTCCGCCATTACTAGATATTCAGATGACGTAATAATGTGGCGCGGTGTATTTTGGAAATGGAAATGACGTCATTTTGGATGTCCTTACATCAAAATAAAGTTATGCCTAACGTTTTTTGTTTTCTGAACACTGGACAGCTTTCAGTGTCAAATTGCCATTGAAATGTTTTTATTTGATGACTATGAATGCAAATACGTCAATCATGGAGTGTCACCCGAGTACGTTTGCTTAAAAGTCAATAAACCTAGTGCAGAGACCTCGACTAATTTACATCTAATTTGCAAAGTTATCAAATTCTTAAAGTATGTGATCTGAAAAACATCACATACTTTGATTGCACTGAAAATGTAAGATATTATATGATAAATTCAGGTAACCCATTTGTTTTTGTGTAAATAATGTCTTAAATGATAGCGCGAAAGAGAAATAGGTTACACTAAATTAGATTGACGTGAACGACATGCGAATGAAACAATCATTGAAATCTTCCGAGACCTGTGAGTGTGTTATTATTTCTTCTTTTTTTCTTTCTCATTGTAACTTGGTGGTGGAAAATATAATGCAAAATAAATGAAAGAAAAAAAAGACGGTGGCGTCGTGGTTAGGCCATCGGTCTACAGGCTGGTAGATACTGGGTTCGGATCCCAGTCGAGGCTTGGGATTTTTAATCCAGATACCGACTCCAAACCCTGAGTGAGTGCTCCGCAAGGCTCAGTGGGTAGGTGTAAACCACTTGCACCGACCAGTGATCCATAACTGGTTAAACAAAGGCCATGGTTTGTGCTATCCTGCCTGTGGGAAGCGCAAATAAAAGATCCCTTGCTGCTAATCGGAAGAGTAGCCCATGTAGTGGGGACAGCGGGTTTCCTCTTAAAATCTGTGTGGTCCATAACCATATGTCTGACGCCATATGACGTAAAATAATGTGTTGAGTGCATCGTTAAATAAAAGATTTCTTTTTTTAACTTGGTTGTGGAGTGTTTTTCTTGAATGTAATTTATTTTTTTCACACTGTTACCATGTTCAAACCAATCTATTCACATAGAAGGTCTCATTAAAGTTAAGTATTCATAAAAAGAGAAACAAAAAACATTTTCTTCATTTAGCATTCCAAATCAGGATTTCTGCCAGAGGGTATGAAGGGTAAAGTTATGGACCCTAAAATGGAGGAAATTAATGGAGACATTTTTCAAAATTTTACACAGATTATTAAATTTTTTCAAAGACATGAATGCAAAATTATTACATTGTTCAATTTTAAAAGATTTCAAAGTCCTAACCACTTACAATCTGTTGGGGTTTTTAAATTATTACCAGGGCTTCTAAAAAAATTAAGTGATTTTCAAAATTTACTAGCCACAATTAAAAATTCACTAGCCCTACTTTACTTTAAGCTAATACAATAGACTTCTTTCTCATTCCACTGTGTGTGTGCCCGTTGCGGAGTTACTCGAGGACGCAAACCGCGAGATTTCACAATTTCTGCAAATTGGGGGGCAAAAGCAATGGGAGGCACCACGACCATTGTTCAATTATTAACTGTTCTAATTGCATATGTCCGGGAAATTCGTTATCCTTTCATCGATATCCAACCAATGGATATTGGAAACGTTTGTGGGTAATCGTTTCACGTAGAAAACGATTTTAATGTTACTCTAAGTACGAGGGTTTGTTTGGCACATTTTGTAGGAGAGAAGCCAGTGAACGCATAAGGGACCAAAACCATACCGGTTCTGTACAGGACGTTCCTACACAGGGCGGTCTAGTATACTTAAATATGGTGGAAAACACATTAACAGTAAAGAAAATAAATATATATTTTTTATATAAAGAAAATATATGTATATTTCGGATTATAATCAATAAAATATATTACATGTGCGTGTGTAAATATATAAAAAAAATATGTAGTCAGAACAGCTCTGTACAGAACGTTCCTATACAGGGCGGTCTAGTATTCTCTACTTAGATATGGTAGTAAACAGTAAATAAAATAAAATAAATATATATTTTGTATATACAGAAAATATATGTATATTTCAGACAATACTCAATAGAATATATATATATATATATATATCTATATGAACTTTTAATGTTATTATTACTCAGTGTGTTTCAAATTTAATTATAAGTATTGTCTGTTATTTCTTTTACGTTCATCTAGGTATGAACAAAAAAATCATCCGCACACTTATGTGAGAACGTCTTCGCCGATTCACACAGTTTACGGATGATTTATTTTGTTCATACCCCTATGAACGTAAAAGAAATAACAGACACTTCTTAAATAATAATAATAATAATGATATATAAATATATATAGATTGATGACGGCTCTGTACAGTACGTTCCTATACAGGTTCGTCTAGTATTTTTTATACTTAGATATGGCTGAAAACACATTAACAGTAAAGAAAATAAATATATTTTGTATAATACTCAATGCGTTCATGTTGACACTGTATAAAAACGTGTGTATGGGTAAACAGAACAGCACCTACCTTCAAACCCCCCCCCCCCCCCCCCCCAAATCCCCCTTTTTTAAATTCCCACTTTATGGATATACATGTAACAGCATAAAATCTCTTCTTTTTTAAAACTTTTCCCAATTAGATAGACACTAAGAAAAATGCAACAAAACACCTGATGATATATATATATATATATATATACAGTCAAACCCGCTTATTTGCATACCCTCGGTGCTGCTCGATTTTGTGCAATTAACCGGGTTAGTCGATTAACCGATAGAGTACCGACTTTCACTTTGTAACAGCCATCCAACTACAAAGTGGCATGGGAGACAGTCTAGCATAATGCGGTACTTCATACCGGAACTATTACAGTTAACACATGTCACATGCAGTTGGATATATATAAATGTAAAAAAATATATCTATCGATATATATAATTAGCATGGCGTTTTTGTTTTAATCTACCAGACCAGAAATCATTTTCTAAAAAACCAACAACGTCCGTCACTGGGCGTCGTTTTCTAAAAACACAAACTGGCGTCGTTTTCTAAAAACACAAACTTTGTGCATTAAAAAAACCCCGCCTAGGACGATTGATCTGTAATCTTTTAATTATTAACAAGGCTTCTCAACATAACGTAATAATTGATACAGAACAATGATTGCCCTGAACACGTCAATCGAATAGGGCCTCAATAGTTGAGTGCGCATGCGTACAAGCGCACAGGCGGTACTTCTAAAAATAATAGTCGGAGAGTTACTTGTTATTGAGATGGCCTCTGATTAACAGCAATATATTGCAAACAAAACATTAGGTCTTAGGTTTATTCAACTTAATTATGTCATTCTTAAATCTTGTAGTCGGGTATTGTGATTCACCAGTAGTAACGTGCACACCATCTCATTTGCATGTCACACGTCGACTCTGTAAACAGCGATTACACTTGCAGTCGGCTTACCACACAGTGAGCTCAAACAAAACAGATTAATCGGTGATTTATTTGAGTTTTTTTGCCAAAGTTTGATAGACATTCTCAGTCATTTGTGACATTAATTTAGCACCAAAAAAAAAAAAATCGTTATTTATATGTGCAAATAACCGATATATAGCCTGTAGTCTGTGCAATTAACCGGATGTTTTGTAGTGTTATAAGGGCAAATGGTTCCGTGTTGGGTGAAAATAGTCGATTAACCGAATTATGCTATAAACCGATGTGCAAATAAGTGGAGTTGACTGTATATATATATATATATATATATATATATATACGGTCAAACCTGTCCTAGCGGCCACCTGTACCCAGCGGTCACCTGCCTTAAGTGGCCACTTTTTTCCTCCCAAACGATTTATAATGTAAATGCACCTTTAATAAGTGGTCACCTGTCTAACGCGGCCAGCGGCCACCTAAATCGGATCCCAAATCGCTAAAATACCTGCATTATGCGGCCACAGTAAAGTTTTACTGTTATATAAAAGGGATATTTTAACAACAGCGATACGGTGCAGCAAATAACCAATCTTCACACCTTCAGGAATACTAGTACCCATTTAGTCCCAACATCTCCACTGTGTATCAATTAAGGAAGTATGAATCTGACATGCATCTAATTGCCTCTGGGCAGGCTACGCTTGACATTTGTAGATTTACTTACTATGACAATACATCGCATGAAGTCGGAATTAAATAATTAAATGGAAAAAGAAAACAAACTTGTGGAGAACGGTTAATTTAATATATTCTATTTGCATTATTTCTGAAGGAGACAACATGTCTAAAGTTGATTTATAGTCAACTATGAAGCACACATCCGTTAATTAGCAGTACAGACGGTAAAACAAGAAACAACAACAAATGTTTTAAAGACTATATATGTGGCAACCTGTCTTAAGCATTTATCTACTCCCTTGTGTGGCAGCTTAAGACAGGTTTGACTGTGTGTATATATATATATATATATATATGTGTGTGTGTGTGTGTGTGTATGTATATATATATATATATATATTCTCTCTCTCTCTCTCTCTCTCTCTCTCTCTCTCTCTCTCTCTCTCTCTCTCTCTCTCTCTCTCTCTCTCTCTCTCTCTCTCTCTCTCTCTCTCTCTCTCTCTCTCTCTCTCTCTCTCTCTCTCAAATATATATATTGATCGATGCCATAACCTGTTGATGCCATAACCTATGGAATCTGTCAAATGTTTTGTTTATACTTTTTGCGAGATAGCCATATTTAATCTGGCAAATGTTTGTTTATACTTTTTGCGAGATAGTCTTTTAATCTGGCGTTATCAAAACCCTCGGGTACGAGTTGCAGAGACTTTGTCCAAGTTGTTGCACTGCTTTTTAATTTGAACCATTCCGCTGTAAATTTCAGCGGACTGTTTTCTACGGCCATTATACCATCTAATTCGAAATATGTACATGTTAGTTGCCAAAGTTTAAAAGTCTCCTACGAAGCTACTCAAGTCGCCCATAACAACCTGTCTGTCACGCCCCCCAATTTGTAAATAGACTAGTTTCAGTCTATTTTGTCAAGGGACGTTACTCTTCACGCGCATGTGCAATAGGAATGCGAAATACCTCTATTTTACTAAATAATAGTAATAATCAGATATGTCACCTAAAGAAGAAGATAGAGCTTAAAAACACTGATATTGGGGGGTTGGGGGCGACAGGATATTCATATTTACAAAATAGACGTAACTGCAACATTTGCCAATTTGTTTTCACTAGCCGTCGGGCATGGCAATAGTAGTTATTTAATAGCCCAACATTGAATATCACTAGCCATGAAAGTGGGGCTACCATAATCTAGAAGCCCTGTCTGGCATGGCAACAGTAGTTATTTACTAGCCCAACATTGAATATTACTACCCTCAAATTGTGTTCTGGTAGAAAGCCCGCAAATATAGACAGGAAATAAAAAAAACTATTCAAAATATTTTACTGTTACATTTTGTTCGTAACCTTTCTTCTTCAGGTTCTGTTGATGCAGCCTTTGCACTGGATGATGGTCAGTTTGATTACGTCTTCAATCTCGCTGCCGAGACCAAATATGGACAAACAGAACCAGTGAGTACATGCATTTGTCGAGTATCTAGGATCGATCCCCATCGGTGGACCCATTGGGCTATTTCTCGTTCAAGCCAGTGCTCCACAACTGGTGTAACAAAGACCCTGGTATGTGCTATCCTGTCTGTGGGATGGTGCATATAAAAGATCCCTTGCTGCTAATCGAACAGAGTAGCCCATGATTTGATGACAGCCAGTTTCCTCTCTCAGTGTCTATGTGGTCCTTAACCATATGTCTGACACCATATAACTGTAAATAAAATGTGTTGAGTGCGTCGTTAAATAAAACATTCCTTCCTTCCTTGTCGAATATAGGGGCAGGATGTAGCCCAGTGGTAAAGTGCTTACTTGCCATGAGGTCGATCTTGGATCGATCCCCGTCGGTGGGACCATTGGGCTATTTCTCATTTTAGCCAGTGCACAAAGACTGGTATATCAAAGGCCCTGGTATGTGTTATTCTGTCTGTGGGATGGTGCATATAAAAGATCCCTTGCTGCTAATTGAAAAGAGCAGCCCATGAAGTGGCGACAGCCAGTTTCCTCTCTCGGTGTCTGTGTGGTCCATAACCATATGTTTGATACCATATAACCATAAATAAAATGTGTTGAGTGCGTCGTTAAATAAAATATTTCCTTCTTTCCTTCCTTCCTCTCTCTCTTTGTCTGTTTGTCTTTCTCTGTGTCTGTCTCTCTGTCTCTCTGTGTGTCTGTCTATTTGCCTCTCAGACACTCACTTGCTCGCTTGCTCTCTCGTTATCTCTCGTTATCTCTCTCTCTCTCTCTCTCTCTCTCTCTCTCTCTCTCTCTCTCTCTCTCTCTCTCTCTCTCTCTCTCTCTCTCATAACAACTGAAACTTATTTCACTCGTGACATAAACATGATACGTAATGGAAGCTCATTTAATAGCCTCTAAATCTTTACTGTCTATGATTTTCCAGGTCTACAAAGAAGGAATCATTCGTCTCAGTCACAACTGTTCGACGACCGCCGCCTCCCACAAAGTCAAACTCTACATGGAGTTCTCCACCGGTCAGATGTATTCTTCGGAAAAGGTAAAATTGTGTTTCAAAGACAACACCGGCCTCGGTGGCTTAGTGGTTAAGCCATCAGACTACAGGCTGGTAGGTACAGGGTTCGCAGCCCAGTACCGGCTCCAACCCAGAGCGAGTTCTTAAGGGCTCAATGGGTAGGTGTAAGGCCACTACACCCTCTTCTCTCTCACTAACCACTAACCAACTAACAACTAACCCACTGTCCTGGACAGACAGCCCAGATAGCTGAGGTGTGTGCCCAGGACAGCTTGCTTGAACCTTAATTGGATATAAGCACGAAAATAAGTTGAAATGAATGAAATCAAAGACAACATTCAGTCGGTTGAGTGCTCGCCTGAGGTGCTTGCGTCGCAGGATCGAACCACCTCAGTGGATTCATTCAACTGATTGGGATTTTTTTCTCATTCCAACCAGTGCACCACAACTGGACAAATGCTGTGGTATGTGCTTTCCTGTCTGTGGGAAAGTGCATATAAAAGATCCTTGCTGCTAATGAAAAAATGTAGCAGGTTTCCTCTGATGACTACGAGTCAGAATGACCAAATGTTTGACATCCAATAGCTGATGATTAATTAATTAATGTGCTCTAGTGGTGTCATTAAACAAAACACACTTTATTTCAGATGTTATGTATATTGCATTCCTCTGTGAAATTTAACTTTTTGGGTTTTTTTTTTTTAATGTAGCCCATTTGATTGCGACCATGTAAATTTAATTAATGTGTGAGTAAAATATAGGTCATATAAATTGAGACTTCCATATGCAATCATTATTTTCATGCTTATATCCAATTACGTTTCAAGCACGCTCTCTTGGGCACACATCTCAACTATGCTTTCCAGACAGTTCGTCCTCTGGACGTTTCGTCCACAGACAAATTCGTCCACCATATAATTTGTCCACAGACAATTCGTCCACCCTCCTCCACTCGATTACAACATTTAGACCAATAAATCTATAATGTTATTTCTTAGCCATTGAAATGGTTAATTATTTTCGTTTTGTGGTAAACTACTAGTATATGAAACAAACTAAATTTTAGTGGCACTTTCAACTTGTTATTGTCTGTCTGTGTCCATTATTTATAGTACTTTATTGATATGTTTTTATTCAAATTGCTCTTCAATTACATAATTCTATAATTCTGACACACTATTTAGAAAACAAAGCGAGTAACTAAACTAAAATTTCGTCATTTATGCCAAAAACACCATAACGTGATGTCATTTGAGGTAACCAACCAATAAACAACGATATTATGTCAATTCCGCTACCAGGTTCCAGCTAAGTTCTAAATTTAACTATAAAAATTATAGTGGACGAATTGCCTAAGAATAATGTTTGGTTGTGGACGAATTGTCTCGAGTTCAACAGTGGACAAATTTTTAGTGGACGAAACGTCTGTGGACAAAACTTCTAGATGATGAATCATCTGCATCCCTCAATTTTTTATTTATTTTCATGCTTATATCCAATTACGGTTCAAGCACACTCTCTAGGGCACACATCTCAACTGTCTGAGCTATAGAAAAAAGTGGGTTAGTTCTTAGTTTTTGCTGAGAGAGAAGTGTAATTGGTCGATATTTAAATTGTTATTTATAGATGAAATGTCACCTGGACATGGTAGTCTACGCAATGCTGTTAGATCTACTAGTAGACCAGTAGAGCTAACTTTAATCAGATTGGAAAACAGTTGTTAGTTTTTGCTAAGAGAGAAGCTGACCCTACCCATTGAGTAGTTGAAACTCGCTATAGGTGGAAGTCGAAACCGGGATGCGAACCCAGTACCTACCAGCCTTAAATCAAATGGTTAACCTCTACAGCACTGAGGCTTTTAACTTTAAAAATCATTTCATTTCATCTTATTTTCATGCTTCTAATCCAATTATGGTTCAA
Organism: Gigantopelta aegis; assembly: GCF_016097555.1. Taxonomy (NCBI): domain Eukaryota; kingdom Metazoa; phylum Mollusca; class Gastropoda; order Neomphalida; family Peltospiridae; genus Gigantopelta; species Gigantopelta aegis. Next base: position 25,766,799 of record NC_054703.1, on the reverse strand, counting down.
GCACGCTGTCCTGGGTACACATCTTAGCTATATGGGCTGTCTTGTCCAGGACAGTGAGTTAGTTGTTAGTGGTTAGAGAGAAAAAAGAGGGTGCAGTGGTCTTACACCTACCCAATGAGTCGTTAAAACTCACTCTGGGTGGGAGCCGGTACCGGGATGCGAACCCTGTACCTACCAGCCTTGTGTCCGATGAAAATGAGAGAGAAGAGGGTGTAGTGGTCTTACACCTACCCAATGAGTCGTTAAAACTCGCTCTGGGTGGGAGCCGGTACCGGGATGCGAACCCTGTACCTACCAGCCTTAAATCGAATGATTAACCTCTACACCATCCAGGCTTATAACTTTAAAAATCATGTTAAGCTTTTTTGTTTTCCCACATTTAAGTTATCTCCCTTATCTAAAGGGGGCAGGACGTAGCCCAGTGGTAAAGGGCTCACTCGATGCGCGGTCAGTCTGGGATCGATCCCCGTCGGTGGGCTATTTCTCGTTACAGCCAGTGCTCCACAACTGGCACATCGAAGACCGTGGTGTATACTACCCTGTCTGTGGGATGGTGCATATAAAAGATCCTTGCTGCTAATAAAAAAAAGTAGTCCATTAAGTGGCGACAGTGGGTTTCCTCTCTCAATATCTGTGTGGTCTTTAACCATATGTCTGATGCCATATAACCATAAATAAAATGTGTTGAGTGTGTCTTTAATAAAACATGTCCATATAACCGTAAATAAAATGTGTTGAGCGCATCGTTAAATAAAACATTTCCTTCCTTCCCTTATCTAAATATCAGGATCTTATTAAATGTTTCTGTCATTTTCGTAGACTGAAGAAGAGGATACAGTGAGTATTTTAAATCAACGTGCGGGAATGTTAGCTAGATACGTCTTTCCATGCGTGCATGGGTAGCCGAGTTTTGTTTTTAGTTTTCCAGCCTATGAATATGTATGTATCTCACCTTATCAATATGTATTTCACCTCATGAATATGTATTTGCTCTGTTCACCAGCTGTTTCTTTATATCTGTTGTTTTGTGCATGTTTCACTATTTTTGTTATTTTTGCATACCAGACAAATATTGCTATTCAGTTCCAGTGTAACTAACCTGTACGTGCGGGATTTAGCCCAGGGGTAAAGCACTCGCCTAATGTGTGGTCGGTCTGGGATCGATCGACTGGTATATCAAAGGCTATGATAAATGTTATCCTGTCTTGCTATTAATGCACGGTCGGTCTGGGCTATTTCTCATTCCAACCAGTATTTCAAAGGCTGTGGTGTGTGCTGTCCTGTCTCTGGGATGGTGTATATATAAAAAAAAATCCCTTGCTACTAATGGAAAAATATAGCGTGTTTCATATCTTAAGACTTAAGTCAAAATTAATAAATGTTTGAAATCCAATAGCCGATGATTAATAACTCAATGTGCTCTAGTGGTGTCGTTGAACAAAACAAACTTTTAACTTGAGTAGACTTTAAAACATATTTATTGCTGTAATACCTACATCAAGTCTTCTCTTAGCATTTTACCGGCCTCGGTGGCATCGTGGTTAGGCCATCGATCTACAGGCTGGTAAGTAATGGGTTTGGATCCCAGTCGAGGCATGGGATTTTTAATCCAGATACCGACTCCAAACCCTGATTGAGTGCTCCTCAAGGCTCATTGGGTAGGTGTAAACCACTTGCACCGACCACTGATTCATAACTGGTTCAACAAATGCCATGGTTTGTGCTATCCTGCCTGTGGGAAGTGCAAATAAAAGATCCCTTGCTGCTAATCGGAAAGAGTAGCCCATGTAGTGGCGATAGCAGGTTTCTTCTCAAAATCTGTGTGGTCCTTAACCATATGTCTAACGCCATATAACCATAAATAAAATGTGTTGAGTGCGTTGTTAAATAAAAACATTTCTTTCTTTCTTTCTCTTAGCATTGTATGAAAAAATTATATTAATAGCCAGCATAATTGTACATGGTTTCTCTGGAATTTGTAACATTCTGACCGGCCTCGGTGGTGTCGTGTCTGACCGTAAATAAAATGTGTTGAGTGCGTCGTTAAATAAAACATTTCTTTCTTTCTTGTAACATTCTTAGAGAAGGAAAAAAGAAGAAGAAAGACAAAGAAGGAGGAATTTCTATTAAACAATTTTTAAGGGAGGTAGCCCAGTGGTAAAGCATTCGCTTGATGCTCAGTCGGTCTAGGATCGATCCCCGTTGGTGGACCCATTGGGCTATTTCTTGTTCTAGCCAGTGCTTCATGACTGGTGTAACAAAGGCCGTGGTATGTACTATCCTGTCTATGGGATGGTGCATATAAAAGATTCCTTGCTGATAATCGAAAAAGTAGCCCATGAAGTGGCGACAGCGGGCTTCCTCCCTCAATATCTGTGTGGTACTTAACCATATGCCTGACGCCATATAACCATAATTAAAAATGTGTTGAGTGCATCGTTAAATAAAACATTTCCTTCCTTTCTTCCTTTTTGGTGAATTGGGAAAAAATAATGTTGCAGATAGAAAAAGAGATTTTCAAGAATATAATCAACACCAATACATTGATCAACTTACATTGTAGCGTTCCTGTCACATATATCTTCATCATATTCTTGTATCTGTCAGAGTCCTAAAGCATTAAAAACTTCACAAACACAATTTATCTATTTTAACATTAAATCAATATACATGTAAGTACATTAATTAGCTTCTCAATGTCTGTATTCCTAATAAAACTAGTTTTATTAGTATACATTATACACAATGATTAATTTTCATAAAAACCTTTACTATTAATAATAAAATTTGGGATGGATTTAAATATCAAAACATTAATTATGTTGGATCTCTAATTAAAATTCTTGATTTTCTGGGGTATTTTTTTTTTTATATTTTAAATAAGCACATTACAGCCACATTACAGTATTTTTTACAGTTTATTTTAAATTGGGAGTCCCTGACAGATATTTTGCGCTTAATTTTGGCATCTTTTTCTGAAGCACAGCAATTATTGACTATATTTTGTTAGTCTGAAACTGTTTTGTAGCCCCTTGTTTTTTGTGTTTGTTTTGGTTGGGGGTGGGTAGGAGGGGGGGAGGTGTTGGTTTGCGTTTTCAATATATGACTTAATTTTTTGCTTCTTTCATTTTTTTTGGGGGGTTTTATTATTACTTTTTGGTTGCTTTTTTTCCTTTAAAAAAATTAAGTGTTTCATGCATTTTTTTTGTTTTTTTGCAATATAAACTACATACTGATTTTAAAATTTGTTTTCCATGTTTTATTGTTTCATAACAATTCACAGAATTTCCCCCTAACTCTCCCCATCAATATCATGTATTGAATAGCCCATGTTTTATTTTACATTTAACAGTACTTTTATTCCAAAAATGTGTTCTGGGCTGGACATAGCCCAGTTGTAAAGCGGTCGCTTGATGTGCTGTCGGTCTAGGATCTATCCCCGTCGGTGGGCCCATCAGGTTATTTCACGTTCCAGCTGTTGCACGACGACTGGCATATCAAAGGCTGTGGTATGTACTACCCTGTCTGTGGGATGGTGCATATAAAAGATCCCTTGCTGCTAATCGAAAAGAGTGGTCCATGAAATAGCGAATGCGGGTTTCCTCTCTCAATATCTGTGTGGTCCTTAACCTCATATAACCGTAAATAAAATGGGTTGAGTGCGTCGTTAAATAAAGCATTTCCTTCCTTCCTTCCTTCCAAAATATGTTCTTGCATGGTGATGTATAGTTTTGAATATTTTATTAAATCACTTTCCGCATGGGGTGGGTGGGATTTGGCTCAGTCTATAGAGTGCTCATCTGGGTCATGGGATCGAATCACCGCGGTGGCCCATTGGGGTTTCCCATCCTAACTTGGGTACCACTGTTGGCAGATATTTACTGTCCTGTCATTTGGAAAGTTTAAACAAAAATCCCTTTGCTGCTAATAGAAAAATGTAGCGAGTTTTCCATGTCACAATAATCAAATGTTTAACATCCAGTAGCTGGTGATTAATTAGTCAATGTGCTCTAGTGGTGTTGTTAAACAAAACAAACTGTAAATGTTTTTTGCATGTAATGCCACACTTATAACATAATGTATACGTGTGTACCAGCATGCCTAAAAATTTTAGATTTTTTTTTATATTCATGTTGATCATCAATTCATTTATATAATTACCATTGTTAAACAGCCAATAGCCGATATATAACTTACGCTGCGGTGTCGTTAAGCATTCATTCATTCATTCTTTCATTCTTTCATTCATTCGTTCATTCTTTCATTCATTCATTCTTTCTTTCATTTATTATTGCATTCATTCTTTCATTCATTCATTCATTCATTCATTCATTCATTCTGCTGGTGTGTCATTAAACATTCATTCATTCTTTCATTCTTTCATTTCATTCATTCTTTCATTCATTCATTCATTCATTCATTCTTATATTCTTTCATTCATTCATTCTTTCATTCATTCATTCATTCATTCTTTCATTTATTCATTCATTTATTCATTCATTCATTTATTCATTCATTTGTCTGCAAAAGCTTACTAATGAAATTTATCTAGACCGTGACCGTTTTCAAGTGTCAGAAAGGGCGGGGTGTAGCCCAGTGGTAAAGCGCTCGCTTGCTTTGCAGTCAGTCTGGGATCGATCCCCGTCAGTGGGCCCATTGGGCTATTTCTCGTTCCAACCAGCGCACCACGACTGGTATATCAAAGACTGTGCTATGTGCTATCCTGTCTGTGGGATGGTGCATATAAAAGATCCCTTGCTGCTAATCTAAAAGAGTAGCCCATGAAGGGGCGACAGCAGGTTTCCTCTCTCAATATCTGTGTGGTCCTTAACCATATGTCCGACGCCATATAACCATAAATGAAATGTGTTGAGTGCGTCGTTAAATAAAACATTTCCTTCTTTCCTTCTTTCCTTTATCAAGTTTGACTTTCATGGCGATTTACCCATTTTTGATAGAGTTATGGTCCATAAACTTATGAGATTCAAAAATTAATTTTCTGCATGCCTCATGAAATTTTATATATAGCTTTATCATGTACTACTACAAATCAAGTTTGAATTTTATGGCAATATCCCCATTTCTGACAGAGTTATGACCCTTGAAATTAAGAGATACAAAACATTTGTTGGACCTGGTGGCAGTACTCTACAGAATGCTTGTTTTATTGTATACTCTTCAAAAAAAGAGTAGGGAAACTCTAATAAGAATTTACAATTGCCAAAATTGTAAGGTATATTAGCTGTTGGGAATGGTTATAAGATAATAGTGAATTAATTGGGCAAACATTACAACCGGTAGTTCAATTTTACAGTAGGTTTTGTGATCACCAAAGATCTTGAAGGATGATTGGGGTCAGAAGTGAAATTTGAAAGTTGACGGTTTTTTATCAGTAAATCGCAAATTCAAACAATGAAAATGACTGAAAACAAAAAAATAACAACTGTATGATCAACAGAATGAAAATGATTGACAGGAATAATGTTCCACAGTGATTAATCGACCTTGAGAAATTGTCAAAATCGAGAATGACACACTCAGCTTATGTGTACGGGGCAGCTGCGTGATGCACGTACAAACTATGGAATGTGTTTCGGTGTGTTGATAAATATACCTGAACGTTCTTTACTAGGATGTCTGTGGTCAAAACGTACATGTATGTTCGGTCTAATAGTTGATATTAACATTAATATTTCAGGTTCCCCTACTTTTTTAAATAATAATAATTACCCCTGTACTCGTTATGTCTCTGTCTCTCTCTGTGTGTCTGTTTCTTTGTTTGTCTCTTTTTTACATTATCACTCTGTATCTCTCACTATCTCTGTTTCTCTCTCAATTTCTGTCTCATTCTGTCTCTCTCTCTCTCTCTCTCTCTCTCTCTCTCTCTCTCTCTCTCTCTCTCCCACCCTCCCTCCCTCCCTCCCTCCCTCCCTCCCTCCCTCCCTCTCTCCCCCTCCTCTCACCCCCTCCTCTCTCTCTCTCTCTCTCTCTCTCTCTCTCCCTCTCCCTCTCCCTCTCCCTCTCCCCCCCCCTCCCTCCCTTTCTCACTCTCACTCTCACTCTCACTCTCACTCTCACTCTCACTCTCACTTATCTCTTGTTATTTCTATTATTAATGTCATGTACGTATACCACCTAAATTCATATACAATTGAAAAATGTCTCGGTGAGGTCTTTATTTTATTTTTTATTTTTTTTTGTAGAAACCCGTGACGGAGGAGACAAAGTGTGAACCATGGACACAAATGGCGAAACACAAACTGGAAGTGGAGCGAGACCTGGAAAACATTCCTGATCTCGAATACATCATCGTCCGACCTGCCGTTGTGTATGGCATCGGTGACCGAAACAGTATTAGTGAGTAGTGTTGGAAATCGGTGGGAATTTCATCATGCATCATTGACGTAGCCCAGTGGTAAATTCACAGAATATCCCCCTAACCCAATAGCCGATATACATGTATGTCTTATGCTGCGGTGTCGTTGGTGTTTTTCTTTAAGAAAATTGGGTCTTCCATGCTCCATCCTGAATTTAAAATTTGTTTCCATGTTTTATTGTTTCGTAACAATTCACAACCTTCCCCATCAATATCATGTATTGAATAGCCCAAGTTTTACTTTACATTTGACATCTATTGTGTTCCGGGCGGGTTGTAGCCCAGTTGTAAAGCGCTCGCTTGATGCACAGCCAGGTTTGGTATCGATCCCCGTCGGTTGGCCAATTGGGCTACTTTGCGCTCCAACCAATGCTCCACAACTGGTATATCAACGGCTGTAGTATGTGCTATCCTGTCTATGGGATGGTACATATAAAAGATCCCTTGCTGCTAATCGAATTAACGAGCTACTCTCAATTCACTAATATCAAAATCTATATTAGCTCGGCCATTTACCTTTCGACCGACCGTTCAAAATTGCGCCAAATTCCCTCAATCAAAATTGCGCACCCTTTTCTCTTTGGCATTTAACTGCTCCATTCAAATTCCATAGCACCACCACCACCACCCGCCTGCTACCGATTTGATCGGGCTGCTGGTGCTCCCTTGCACCTGCCAGTGCAGGCGGTCCCTCCTCTCCCCTCCCCCCACCTTTCCTGTCATGGACGGAGGATCCGGCCAAGGCCGGCTCTTGTGCCCACAACAGGCATGCGCTACAACAGCTTGTTCTGAATGTGCATGTAAAACCCTATGACCTGACCTGACCTGACCTGACCTGCTAATCGAAAAGAGTAGACCATGAAGTGGCGACAGCAGGTTTTCTCTCTATATATCTGTGTGGTCCTTAACCATGTTTCTGATGCTATGTAACCGTAAATAAAATGTGTTGAGTGTGTCGTTAAATAAAACATTTCCCTTCTTTTTACCTTTAATAACTATTTAACATCTGTTTTCATTATGTTGACATAAACATTCAACATGAATTCCATAACTAAACAGCCTCAGTGGCGTCGTGGTAGGCCATCAGTCTACAGGCTGGTAGGTACTGGGTTCGGATCCCAGTCAAAGCATGGGATTTTTAATCCAGATACTGACTCCAAACACTGAGTGAGTGCTCTGCAAAATCACTTGCACTGACCAGTGATCCAAAACTGGTTCAACAAAGGCCATGGTTTGTGCTATCCTGCCTGTGGGAAGCACAAATAAAAGATCCCTTGCTGCCTGTCGTAAAAGAATGGCCTATGTGGCGACAGCGGGTTTCCTCTAAAAAAACCAGTGTCAGAATGACGATATGTTTGACGTCCAATAGCCGATAATAAGATAAAAAATCAATGTGCTCTAGTGGCGTCGTTAAATAAAACAAACTAACATTCAGTTATGGATTTTTATAATGTATTAACAATGTTTCAATGTGTATTAACAATGTTTCAATGTGTATTAACAATGTTTCAATGTGTATTAACAATGTTTCAATATGTATTAACAATGTTTCAATATGTTTTCTTTTCTTTTAGCACCTCGACTTACTATTGGTGCTATATACAAATATATCAATGAGAAAATGAAGGTAAGATTTTTGTTTAAATTCATGTATCCAGTATTTTTTCTAAAATATTTCTGTCAATTGTTATGTTATTTGTAATTATGTTTTATAGCAAAATTGTAAGACTTATAGATGTAAAAAAAATTTTTTTAACAAGATTCCACGCTTTCTTAAAGCGTCACGTAGCCCAGTGGTAAAGCGCTCACCACTATATGTCCAAAATATGCTCTAGTGGTGTTGCTAAACAAAACAAAAAAACAAACAAACCCTTATAGACCCTTTCTGTGACTGGGCTTTTTTCAAATTCTAATTTTTTTAAATCTAAGGCCATGATAAATGATGTCCTGTCTGTGGAGGGTGCATAATTATACAAGAACCCTTGCTAGTAATGGTCATATATGTATGTTTAACAAATTAACATCTGATAAGCCTCCCCCTCCCTCTCTCTCTCTCTCTCTCTCTCTCTCTCTCTCTCTCTCTCTCTCTCTGTCTCTCTCTCTCTCTCTCTCTCTCTCTCTCTCTCTCTCTCTCTCTCTCTCTCTCTCTCTCTCTCTCTCTCTCTCTCTCTCTCTCTGTCTCTCTCTCTGTCTCTCTCTCTCTCTCTCTCTCTCTCTCTCTCTCTCTCTCGTCTCTCTCTCTCTCTCTCTCTCTCTCTCTCTCTCTCTCTCTCTCTCTCTGTCTCTCTCTCTCTCTCTCTCTCTCTCTCTCTCTCTCTCTCTCTCTCTCTCCCTCTCCCTCTCCCTCTCCGTCTCCGTCTCTCTCTCTCTCCCTCTCTCTCTCTCTCTCTCTCTCTCTCTCTCTCTCTCTCTCTCTCTCTCTCTCTCTCTCTCCTCTCTCTCTCTCTCTCTCTCTCTCCCTCTCTCTCTCTCCCTCCTCTCTCTCCCTCTCCCTCTCTCTCTCCTCTCTCTCTCTCTCTCTCTCTCTCTCTCTCTCTCTCTCTCTCTCTCTCTCTCTCTCTCTCTCTCTCTCTCTCTCTCTCTCTCTCTCTCTCTCTCTCTCTCTCCTTGAAATGTCCATAATCTGGAATGTTGCACCCCAAATACACTTGTAGCTCTAAAAAAAGTGCTCAACTCTCATTAAACAAACATTCCTTTCCTTTACATTTGTCTACAGATGCTGTGGACCAAAGACCTGAAAATGAACACTGTTCACGTTGATGATCTGTGTCGTGCCATCTGGCATCTCTGTTATCATGGGAAACGTGGAGAGATCTATAACATTGTTGATAAAGGAGATACAGGTAAGTTCAAATTTCTGTCCATTGCATTTCACCATCCTCTTCCCTCCAGTTCTGCGGCTATCAGTTTCACCATCCTCTTCCCTCCAGTTCTGCGGCTATCAATTTTAAAACATATCAGTGTTTTACGTTTGATATATATATATTTCTCTCCCATCCCTAGCTATGCAACACAGACCCATTCCATGACATCAGCCCATACGGAATAAATCTGTCTTGCATGGGCTATGACGTCATGACGTTTAACATGGGGAGTATTAATGCGAGTTGGTTAGTTTTAGATCAATATTTTGTTATTAAAACCTTCATTATAAAAGCTATCTTGTTAATTTGTAGTGTTAATTTATATTTAACACATGAAACAGACACGGCAAATATAATAGTGTAGTTTATTTATGATAAAACGGTCAAATAAAGAGGTTACTTTTTCAGCCATCTTTGTTTGTTCGTGTAAAATAATGATTTATTTATCGTTTGTAGAATAGAAAAAGTACGCCCGAGGTGCGGTCTGTGTGGGATCGATCCCCGTCGGTGCACCCATTGGGCTGTTTCTCGTTCCAATCAGTGCACCACGACTGGTATATCAAAGGCCGTGGTATGTGCTGTCCTGTCTGTATATAAAAGATCCCTTGCTGCTAGTATAGTAATAGTAGCCCATGAAGTGGCAACAGCGGGTTTCCTCTCTCAGTATCTGTGTGGTCCTTTACCATATGTCTGATGGCATATAACCATAAATAAAATGTGTTGAGTGTGTCATTAAATAAAACATGTCTTTTCTGGGGGTTTTAGAAATTTCGACCCTGGGTCCCATCAAGCCTTGTCCTAGGTCGAAATTTCCACCACCTCGGATGTACTTTTTCTATACCACATGACCGCCTATGATGTAGTCTATTAGTCTGTTGTGTTTTTTTCAGATCAAGGGAAGATCAGCAGACTGGTTTCTGAAATATTCGACATCAACTTTGACTTCGTCGGCTCCCTCATGTCTAACATGGCCAAAGTAAGTTTTTTGAGTATCACTCGCTGGCATCGTGGTTAGGCCATCGGTCTACAGGCTGGTAGGTAATGGGTTCGAATCCCAGTCGAGGCATGGGATTTTTAATTCAGATACCGACTCCAAAGCCTGAGTGAGTGTTGAGTGCGTCGTTAAATAAAACATTTCTTTCTTTGCATCGTTCTTTATTACCAGTGTGGGGGCGGGACGTAGCCCAGTGGTAAAGCGCTCGCTTGATGTGCAGTCGGTTTGGGATAGATCTCCATCAGTGGGCCCGTTGGGCTATTTCTCGCTCCAGCCAGTGCACCACAACTGGTACATCAAAGGCCTGTGGTATGTGCTGTCCTGTCTATGGGATAGTGCATATAAAAGATGCCTTGCTGCTAATCGAAAAGAGTAGCCCATGAAGTGGTGACACAGGATTTCCTCCCTCAATATCTGTGTGATCCTTAACCATATGTCCGATGCCATATAACTGTGAATACAATGTGTTGAGTGCGTCGTTAAATAAACCATTTCATTCCTTCCTTCCATATTACCAGTGTTCGAAATAAGCACTTGTCCGTTTGTCCTGACAAGTGAAAATCTGCTCCGACTAACAAAATGTACCTTGGTGGTTGTCCAGTGGACAAGTAAACCTATTCAATGAAGTTTCGTTTTGAGCAATGAAAAACATTGTCCTTGTACTTTAATAAAACAAACTATTTATTTGGACAAGTGAAAATATTGGTGGACAAGTAGATTTCTAGATGTGTTTGTCCGGTGGATTAGTGAAAAGTTCTGCTTATTTCTATCACTGATTACATGTACATACCTATTCAATCTTACTATTGTAATAAAGACACTTTGAAATGATGTGATACATTTTTTTTGTATCACACACATATGTGTGATATGGACCAGAACTTTTAAATAGGGAATTCCCTTTTTATTTTTACTGCATTTAGCGCCTTTTTGTTACTGTCGTCATATATGATTTACAAATTACGTCACTTCATATTTGAAACATTACACAAGGCCTGTCGCAGAGTATGATTCTTAACGTTAAGTAAATCCATGAAAGGAGTTTTGATTTAACAAAGTATTCTTATGACGTTAGATTAAAAAGCATTTTTGTAAAACATAAAAGTAGGTATGTAAATTAATAAATACAGAACTTCACATATGTTGTTTTCGCTTCCTATTTATTGCACTCGTTTATTTTGCAAAAGAACATACCACTCGACCCCGCTACGCGGTCTCGTGGTATATATTCTTGCACTTGCAATAAATAGGAAGTGAAAACAACATGTGAAGTTCTGTATATTTGGTATGCATCTGGGCATGGAAATATACAATATTTTCCTCCAATTTTAGTCGAGTACCTGTCCAACAAGGGAGTCGGATGTAGCCCAGTGGTAGAGCGCTTGCTTGATGTGCGGTCGTTCTAGGATCTATCCCCATCGGTGGGCCATTTGGGTTATTTCTCGTCCCAGCCAGTGCACCACGACTGGTATATCAAAGGCCATGGTATATGCTATCCTGTCTGTGGGATGGTGCATATAAAAGATCCCTTGCTACTAATGGAAAAAAATTCCCTTGCTACTAATGGAAAAATTTAACGGGTTTCCTCTCTTTCAGATCAACATGCAGCATGTGGTAGAAGACATCAATGATAAACACATGGCGCCGTGGGCGGACGCGTGTCATCGTGATGGAATCGCCAGCACACCCCTCAACCCATTCATAGACCAGGTGAGTCCTATAGTCTACAGGTATTGCGGGCAGTCCCAATCATAAAACGAGGGGTGGGTGGGTGGCAGACCATTCATAGACCAGGTGAGACCTATAGTCTACAGGTATCGCGGGCTGTCCCAAACATAAAACAAGTGATGGGTGCTGGCAGACCATTCATAGACCAGGTGAAACCTATAGTCGACAGGTATCGCAGACAGTTCCAAACATAAAACGAGGGGTGGGTGGTGGCAGTCCATTCATAGACCAGGTGAGACCTATAGTTTACAGGTATCACGTGCAGTCCCAAACGTAAAACAAGGGGTGGGTGGTGGCAGACCATTCATAGATCAGGGGGGAAGTTCTCAAGTTTACAGATATGAGGGGCAGTCCCAGACATAAAATGAGGGGTGGGTGGTGGCAGACCATTCATAGATCAGGGGGGAACTCAAGTGAGACCTATTGTCCCTACAGGGGTGGTGTGGTATTCATCGGGGGCAGTCCAAGTTTACAGATATTAAAACAATAAAATGAGGGGTGGGTGGTGGCAGACCATTCATAGATCGGGGGGGAAGTTCTCAAGTTTACAGATATGAGGGGCAGTCCCAGACATAAAATGAGGGGTAGGTGGTAACAGACCATAGATCAGGAGATGCTGTAGGTTTAATTTTTCGTCCTGTCTGTCTGTCTCACATTTCTTTTGCAATAACTCCAAATATCGAGCTGATATTTTTTATATAGCTTTATCATGTAAGTTACGGATCAAGTTTGACTTTAATGAGGATTTAGCAGGAATTTATTTAAGGGCCATAACTGTGTCAAACATTTGAATTTATCAAATTTATTTTGACACAGTTGTGTCCCTTGAACTTAGAGGCATGGTAGAAAGAAAGAAAGAAATGTTTTTTATTTAACGACGCACTCAGCACATTTTTTTTTTACGGTCATATGGCGTCAGACATATGGTTAAGGACCACACAGATTTTGAGAGGAAACCCGCTGTCGCCACTACATGGGCTTTTCTTCCGATTAGCAGCAAGGGATCTTTTATTTGCACTTCCCACAGGCAGGATAGCACAAACCATGGCCTTTGTTGAACCAGCTATGGATCACTGGTCGGTGCAAGTGGTTAACACCTACCCATTGAGCCTTGCGGAGCACTCACTCAGGGTTTGGAGTCTGTATCTGGATTAAAAATCCCATGCCTCGACTGAGATACGAACCCAGTACCTACCAGCCTGTAGACCGATGGCCTACCACGACGCCACGGAGGCCGGTCCCAGGCATAGTAGAAGACAATGTACTGCTTGAACAGTACTCTCAGAATTAAAAGTTCAAGTTTGTTCTGTTTAGCGACACCACTGGAGCACATTGATTAATTAATCATCGGCTATCAGGGCTCAAAACTTGCCAAAAAATATGGTAGCCCAAAAAATAATAATTAATGTTGGCAAATTAAGGTAAGCGAACCATGAATCACAAGCAAGATTTTAATGTGGAATAAATATATGCAATACAAATATCAATAGTGGCTCATATGTTATAGCTCTAAAGAAGATCGCCCAAATAATATTATTTGGGTAACTAACTCAATAATTTTTTAATATTTAATTCGCTTAAATAGGACATTAGTCACATTTGGCGACCTGGCCACAGGCCGTTTCGAGCCCTGTCAAACAGTCGGTAATTCTGACTCATAGTCATTAGAGGACACCCGCTACATTTTTCCTAATGCAGCAAGGGATCTTTTATACACACTTTCCCACAGACAGGACTCAGAATTAAAAAGAAAAGACAACCTCAGAATGCTGGGGTATCGTTAAACAATCATTCATTCTTTGTTCTGTTTTGTTTACAGGAATTACTCTACAACAAACACCTGTACCTGGATGGATCCAAGTTGGAGCTGAGTTGTACTTTTCAGTTTTAAATACAGGATTTGTGTTTGATTCTTTGAAAAACCTGAGCTGACCTCAGATTCTTTACGAGAGGTACTTTTCGGTTTTAAACTAAACTATATTTGTTATTCTTTTGTTAATTTGTCCCTAATAGTTGGAGATCCGTTTTATAAGATTCTTTGAAAAACCTGAGCTGACCTCAGATTCTTTACGAGAGGTACTTTTCAGTTTTAAACTAAACTATATTTGTTATTCTTCTGTTAAGCTGTCCCTAATAATTGGAGATCCATTTTATAAGATTCTTTGAGAAACCTCAGCTGACCATAGAATCTTTACGAGAGGTACTTTTCGGTTTTAAAAACATTCTGTCTTTGTTATTCTTTTGTTAATTTGTCCCTAATAGTTGAAGATCCGTTTTATAAGATTCTTTGAAAAACCTCAGCTGACCAAGCTGAGTAAATTAATTTTAATTTATTATTTCCCATTCTAAAGTAATTACACTATGCCCTGTGTTTTGGAAATAACAAAAACGTGTTTTCATGAGCAATTTGGATAAGGATGAGAGGTGTTTTCCAGTTTTAAAGTAAATTCTGTATTGGTTATTCTTTTGTTGATCTGTCCTTAAAAGGACATACTCTAGTTTTAAAACACTAAACAATATTTTTCACATTTAAAGCTGTTTATGATCACTGAAATCAAACATTACTTATATTGTATTGCTCTAATGTTTCTGGTCATCCTGGTGTTTCTAACACCACAAAATGCATTTTTCATATTTTGTAAAACGCACTTGCGTCTCAGAAGTAATGATTATGGAGTCACGTTTTAGTCTATTTTTAACGGTATTTTAACGTAACAGACTCTTGTTTCACTCTGTTGTATCCAAATGTGTTACAGGTTTGTAAATTAACCAAACTTAGTGTCCATTTTTGCGGGTTGAAACTAGAGTCTAGGTGAAAAATATGCCTTAGTGTTTAAAAACTAGGGTCTGTCCCTTTAATAGTTGGGAGATCCATTTTGTAGGAAGTGTATATGTAGGACCAGTGACGTAGGCTGGTAGGGTAGGGGTTCTGCTTAATTCATAAAAGGTTAGCCTCGAATGGAAGTGCAAGCGCGATCCATGGTTAATCTGGCTAACACATTACACTTGTAGCAAGCTTTGAACGGTTCTGAGCAATTTTTAGTTTTATGTGGGGGATTTTTTGGTATTTATTATGGAACGAGAAATGACTTCACCGATCCTTTCCCACATACAAGACTGTTCCGAGTTTTATTTCCCTCCAATAAGGCCAGATAACAATAACTGTGCGTTTTGAAGAAGAAAAAAACAGTCAGAATTTTTACCTTTTATTCAAAGAGAAGACCATTTCAAAGTAAGTATTTCTTGGTCTCCATAAGCTCGGAAAATCTGTGTGGTCCTTAACCATATGTCTGACGCCATATAACCGTAAATAAAATGTGTTGAGCGCGTTGTTAAATAAAACTTTTCTTTCTTTCTTTCCATAAGCTCGAAATAGATCACAATACACGATTAGGGTGGGAAAACGTGATTGTAGTCGTTATTTTGACCGCAATTCCGTTCCAAGCAAACATACTCGGAACCATTCAGAGCTTGCTACAGACGTAATGTGTTAGTGAGATCCAGGCCTGTAGCCAATGGGGGTTAGGAAGGTCGGGAGGGTGGCTTTTTTGTTTTTCAATATGTCCCTGGACCCTCCCTAAGCAGCTCGAGGCCATGGTATGTGCTATCCTGTGTGGAATGGTGCATATAAAACATCCCTTGTTACTATCGGGTTTCCAGTGTTTCTGCCAGAAAGAAATGTTTGGGTATGGCGCTATGTTATTGAATGCAACCACAGTGAACAGGGACTATGGGGGGACCTCCTCCACAAAGAAAATGGGTTACATTTAGGGATAGGCTTAAGAAAATCATACAGTAATGATAAAGAGTCATTAATTTTGTCAAAATGTTGACTTAAAAAAAAAATAATTTGGGTATGGCGCCATACCCGTTTTACCCTCTGGCAGAAACCCTGGAACTTTCCTCCCTATGACTTTGTCAAAATGACCATATGTTTGACATCCGATAGCCGATGATTAATAACCATAGCAACGCAAATTTGTTCATATCACGATGAACATAAAAAAATTACATCATATCTGATGACGTCACTTTCTTCTTCCTTTTCTGCATTCAAGCTACATGTATAGTTGAACATGCTTTAGATTTGGAGTCTGGTTGTGGTGATAAAAAAAACACTGTCTCTGTCAGGAAGGAAGGACATGTTTTATTTAACGACGCACTCAACACATTTTATTTACAGTTATATGGTGTCAAACATATGGTTAAGGGCCACACAGATATTGATAAAGGAAACCCACTGTCACCACTTCATGGGCTACTCTTTTCGATTAGCAGCAAGGGATCTTTTATATGCACCATCCCACAGACAGGATAGCACATACAACAGCCTTTGATGTACCAGTCATGGTGCACTGGCTGGAGCGAGAAATAGCCCAATGGGCCCACTGACGGGGATCGATCCCAGACCGACATCTCTGTCAGATGACTTTATATTGGTATTTGTCTTATTGAAAGAAAGAAAGAAAGGAAGGAAGAAATATTTTATTTAACGACGCACTCAACACATTTTATTTACGGTTATATGACGTAGGACATATGGTTAAGGACCACACAGATTTTGAGAGGAAACCCGCTGTCGCCACTACATGGGCTACTCTTCCGATTGGCAGCAAGGGATCTATTATTTGCGCTTCCCACAGGCAGGATAGCACAAACCATGGCCTTTGTTGAACCAGTTACGGATCACTGGTCGGTGCAAGTGGTTTACATCTACCCATTGAGCCTTGCGGAGCACTCACTCAGGGTTTGGAGTCGGTATCTGGATTAAAAATCCCATGCCTCGACTGGGATCCGAACCCAGTACCTACCAGCCTGTAGACCGATGGCCTAACCACGATGCCACCGAGGCCGGTTTTGTCTTATTGAGCGTTATTGTTTAAGAACCAAAAAATAATTCAAAATAAACTATGAACTTTTAGTATTATTATCAGTAAGTTTTATATATATAGTTATACGGCTTGTCTGTTATTTACTTTACATTCATCTGGATATGCAGACCTGCCTCGGTGGCGTCGTGGCAGGCCATCGGTCTACAGGCTGGTAGGTACTGGGTTCGAATCCCAGTCGAGGCATGGAATTTTTAATCCAGATACCGACTCCAAACCCTGAGTGAGTGCTCCGCAAGGCTCAATGGGTAGGTGTAAACCACTTGCACCGACCAGTGATCCATAACTGGTTCAACAAAGGCCATGATTTGTGCTATCCTGCCTGTGGGAAGCGCAAATAAAAGATCCCTTGCTGCCTGTCGTAAAAGAGTAGCCTATGTGGCGACAGCGGGTTTCCTCTAAAAAAATCTGTGTGGTCCTTAACCATATGTCTGACGCCATATAACCGTAAATAAAATGTGTTGAGTGCGTCGTTAAATAAAACACTTCTTTCTGGATATGCAGTGTTTCTGCCAGAAAGAAATTTGTGGGTATGGTGCTATGGAATTGAATGCAACCGCAGTCAGCAGTAGGTATGGGGTGGGGCCTCCCCCAGAAAAAAAAAGGGTTGTATTTAGGGTTAGGGTTAAGAAAATCATACAGTAACTGAAAAAAAAAAAATCTGAATTTTTTTTGGGGTATGGGGCCATACCTGTGTTACCCTCTGGCAGAAACCCTGATATGAACAAAAAACCAGATCACCTGCAAACATACGCGTGAACAGCTTTGCGTGAATAACAGACAATCCTTAATTCAGTAATTAACCTTTTCTTTTCTTTTAGATCCTGCAGGACATGCTTACCATGGGGTTATTTCCACGGTGTCTTCTCTCTGGAGAGATTGTTTACACCCCGCCCGACGACCCGGAAGACTACGTGGATGATCAAGACACAATGTCGTGATAAAAATAATATATACATGGATATGCGGCATACAAATTATATACCATCAGACTGAAGCCCATAAAATATTAGCAATTTTGCCAATTTCATAATGGCAAAGAGACATAAAAATAATATATACATGGATATGCGGCATACAAATTATATACCATCAGACTGAAGCCCATAAAATATTAGCAATTTTGCCAATTTCATAATGGCAAAGAGACATAAAAATAATATATACATGGATATGCGGCATACAAATTATATACCATCAGACTGAAGCCCATATAATATTAGCAATTTTGCCAATTTCATAATGACGAAGAGACATAAAAATAATATATACATGGATATGCGGCATACAAATTATATACCATCAGACTGAAGCCCATAAAATATTAGCAATTTTGCGAATTTTATAGTGGCGAAGAGACATAAAAATAATATATACATGGATATACAGCATACAAATTATATACCATCAGCCTGAAGCCCATAAAATATTAGCTATTTGGTGAATTTGCTAAGGAAATCTGTCTCCAAATTAATTTTGCATTCAGCTAAACAGTAAAAAAGCCAATATAATGAAATATATTGGCCAAATTCAACGTTAATTTGTATTTGGCGCGCGACAGCTTGAACTGTGTACAATACAACCATCATTTCATCATCAGTTTGTATACATGGGTTAACCTTTTCACTAATGGATTAATTTAGGACAAAAGCGACGTTGAGGGGGTACAAATTTATAACATTTACTCACATATTTTCACTTAAAATGTTTATTAAATACCGGTACATAAAATAATGTTCATATGTGAATGGATAAGTATTATTTCAGTGGGATTTTCTAAATTTATGATATTTTACACAAGATGATACAAGACGGGAGCACAACCAGCCTGCCCCCCCCCCCCCCCCCCCCATAAAAATGGGAGTCTGTACGCCTATGATTTTAGATCCCTTAGTATTGATTAAAATTAGGCAAATATTTTTATACAATAGCATTTGTGGCAAGTAAAAAATGGGCAATAGGAAACCATATTTCACAAGGAGTAGTGTGGATATCTAAGTACATGAAGCATTATATTAAGTATCGGGGGGGTTTCTGCCAGAGGGTAGAATGGGTAAAATGTCATACCCAACATTTATTTGAAGATTTGTTATGTTTTTTAGTTGACCATTTGACAAAATTAATAAGCTTGTATGATTACCGTATGATTAATGTGATTAATGTGATTCAGTGGAGAAAAAGCCACAGCCAAATAGTAACAGGATATAATCTATTGGAAGCTTTAAATTTATTTATAATGCTGAGACGCTATTTTCACAAATATTTTCGTCATATGTGGAAGAATTTTTTTTTTTTTATATCTACTTGAGTGTACGAATGACAGTGACGGGGACCAAGGAATTTGTATCACGGATGGCTAAAAAACGTGTATGAGGGATCCTAAATTCGTTATGGGGGAGACCTCCCTTTGACTGGGGGGGGGGGGGGTCAAGACGTAGCCCAGTGGTAAAGCATTCACTTGATGCTCAGTCGGTCTAGGATCGATCCCCGTCGGTGGACCCATTGGGCTATTTCTTGTTCCAGCCAGTGTACCACGATTGGTGTAACAAAGGCAGTGGTATGTGCTATCCTGTCTGTGGGATGTAGCGCTATACCAAATAGTATCTTGGTTGGAGTCAAAGTTCAAAGTGAGCTAAACATTTTAATGGAGGTAATCATGCCAGGACTGCCATTGGTTATAAATGTGGCAATGTTTTTTGTCCAAAACTAAAATATATTAATTTTAATCTAAAATAATTTTATCTGTGAAATGAAGGTAGGCAGTTGGATTTTATGCAACACTGTTGTCGAATACCTTTGTGCGTGAAATACAAATGAGCCACTGGTAAACTAAGCTTTTTTTAAAACACTTTTTGAAATTCTCAAATTGTGAAATGTTTAGCTCGCACTACACAGATGTCGTCTGCCATTGAAATCCATGTTAAATTTCCCAACTTCAAATGAAGATTGCCAATAGAATGGGTTCTCATTGGCACTAACAACATACACCATTGCGAACATACATTATATTATAATCATTTTATTTTCACTCCAAAATTGAGAACATTTCCGTCTCAGTTTGTTGCTATATGACAGCATCTGGCTGTAGTACCGGTCCGAACAGGCGGTTCATTAACCGATTCACTCCAGCTGTTTCTTGCGCTATACACCCATGTCCCAAAAGGTCGATGCTCAATATTATAAAATAACATGGATAAATACAGCCATTAAACATACACATTGTTTTAATTTTCCCCCAATTTTTAGAAGTGAATATGTGAACCACAACATATGTCACAATTAGGAACTATAGTGGACCGTGATGAATGAACTCTCACCCGGATGTCAACTGTATAGTGAGACCTTAGTCATAAATCACTTTTGTTACAATTGTCTCCATACATTTCAGTGGTATCCTGATTTATGTCTAAGCTGTTGTAATTTTTTGTGACACTTTGTTAGTTGATTTTGGGGGGGGTGTGGGTTTTTTTTTTTTATCCCACTGCCCCCTTTCATTTCTCTCCTTTGAATTCCATCTCATTTCTTCCTGATCTGGCAATTCCTATCTTTCAACTTATTTCGCTGTCCACCTCCACATCCCTGTCCTTGTCTCTCCAACCGCGACAGGTGCTTGTCTCTTGTGGCTATTTGTGCCACACACCTGCCTTTTTCCATCAGCTTTTAGCTGTGGGCTTAGTCTGACCACTTCGGAGAGTGTTCAGTAGATACTTCTGGCATTGTTAAGAAGCACTTGTAAGCACCTACTATGCACCCCTACTACCGGCGGTCATTTGTTAGTGCCGTGGGTCAGACCAGCTTTATTAGCGGCAGAGGATGAGGATGCCAGGTGGGTGCAATGAAATACACAGAGACTGCACCCATCGAGGAAGTTGAGACAGGTGGGCGATGGTGTGGATAGCTCAAAAGACAGTAACTTTTGATAATCCTGTTCCATCAGTTAGATTTTGTTTTACCGGCCTCGGTGGTGTCGTGGTTAAGTCATCGGACATAAGGCTGGTAGCTACAGGGTTCGTAGCCCGGTACCAGCTCCCACTCAGAGCGAGTTTTATGACTCAACGGGTAGGTGTAAGACCACTATACACCACTAACAACTAAACCACTATCCTAGTCAGACGACTGTCAAAATTATCAAATGTTTAACATCCAATATACGATGATTAATAAATCGATGTGCTCTAGTGGTGTCGGTAAACAAAACAAACTTTTTTGGACAGACAGTCCAAGTAGCTGAGGTGTGTGCCCAGGACAGCATGCTTGAACCTTAATTGGATAGAAGCACGAAAATAAGTTGAAGAAAGAAAGTTACATTTTGGTGTTGTAGTATTTATAGTATAGGTAGCACTAGACCAAATAATTTCCGGCTGGGTCAAAGTTCGAGGTGCACCCCAACTTTCGATAGAGAAGTGAACACCACAAGTCCTGTGATTGGTTATAAATGTGAGTGTGTTGGTTGTAAAAAATAATAGCAATTTTATTTCATCTAGTACCAATGTGTCAAGTAGCCTTGTGCTTGAAACATGTATGGGGTACCTGTGCAAAAAAGTACTCGAATTTTGTGCGGAACTAGGGTAGTCATAGACGCTACCCGTTATCTCAGAAACGAGCAGCTTGACCCCCAATTTTTTCTGATTCACTTTAAATGTGAGGGATGGTAGTATTTATATCCGTGGCGTTTGTTGATTGATACACTGCAGGTAGGAGTTTTAGCCACATATGTTACTATTGTCGTCTGTGGGATTTGATTTGGTAGTATACACCCTTTATGGATTGACGATTGTAGACATCATCACCTATTGAAGTCTTATTTGGTAATAGTATTTATTACCCATATATCAATGTGCTCTAGTGGTGTTAAACAATACAAACTTTATTACCCATATGGGCAGAGAGAAGTGGAAAAATAATCTTTCCCTTGATTCGTTTTGACTTCATAATCAGTGCTTCACTATAGACTTTTGATGTCACAACTGTTAGGCAACAACAAACAACCATAACTATTTTTTATTCATTCAGTCGGTTTGTCAAACAAGATACATACATCACAGCTATGATGCAATGCCGTCTCTTGTTCTCGACTTGCAAACTTATTTTAATAACAATATGGTTGAAAATCATCCATAAAATGGTAAATAGTACACCCAACTCGCTACTCGTTTATCTTGCACTTGTGAATTGAATTTTTATTACCTACCTGTTCAATCTGACTATAGTGCTAAAAACATTTTGAAAGCATGTAATAAATGTATTTTGTATAGCACATATGTGCGATATGGACCGGAACTTTTTACTGCAGTTAGCGCCTTTTATTTACTTACGTCATATACGATTTACAAATTATGTCACATTGTATTTGAAACATTACACAAGGCTGCCGCAGAGTATGATTCTTAATGTTAAGTAAATCCATGAAAGGAGTTTTGATCATAGATTTAACAAAGTGTTGTTATGACGTTAAATTAAAAACCGTTTTTGTAAAACGTAAAAGAAGGTAATAAATACAGAACTTCACATATGTTGTTTTCGCTTCCTATTTATTGCACTCATTTATTTTGCGAAAGAACATACCACTCGATCGCTACATGGTCTCGTGGTCTATATTCTTGCGCAAAATAAACTCGTGCAATAAATGGGAAGCGAAAACAACGTATGTGAACTTCTGTATACGTCCTTCCCTTGTCAAAGGACAACATCAGTTCACTCGTGCAAGATAAACGATATTGCCTCGTAGCTCGTTGAGTATTCCCCTCAGCTCGTTGAGTATTCCTCGCAGCTCGTTGAGTATTCCTCGCAGCTCATTGAGTATTCTCTGAATCCTGCAATTGAAATTACAAGTACAGTGAAACCCCTCTAAACTGGACACCCTCGGGAGCAAGTAAAATGTCTGGTTTAAAGAGGTATCTGGTTTAGAAAGGTTAATTTCTGTACTGAGTTTTAAAAAAGGACAGTGAAAAATGTCCGGTTTTGGGGGAATTTCAGTTTACAGACGGTCTGGTTTTGGGGGAATTTCAGTTTACAGACGGTCTGGTTTTGGGAGGTTTCACTGTATGTCCACTAAAAAACCCCAGGAATTTTGTAAGACACTTTGTGGCTTATGTGAAGGATGAAGTAGGAATAACAGTTTTCACCTATTACTGGGAATACACTGTATACCATCAAATAGATTTAAGCCATAAGGCTCATAGTTCATAAAATTATTATAAAGTAAACCTGTAAGAGGTCCAAGTAGCTTGAATTACTAATCCTGTGACCTTGGTTGTCATTATTTGGCATCCAACAGCTGCTAGGGGTGAGACGTAGCCCAGTGGTAAAGCGTTCGCTTGATGCACGGTCAGTCTTGGATCAATCCCCCGTCAGTGGACCCATTGAGCTATTTCTCATTCCAGCCAGTGCTCCACAACTGGTGTAACAAAGGCTGTGGTATGTACTGTCCTGTCTGTGGGATGGTGCATATAAAAGATCCCTTGCTGCTAATCGAAAAGAGTAGCCTATGAAATGGCGACAGCGGGTTTCCTCGCTCAATATTTGTGTGGTCCTTAGCCATATGTCCGACGCCATTTAACCGTAAATAAAATGTGTTGAGTGTGTCGTTAAATAAAACATGTCCTTCCTTATTTGGCATCCAATAGCCGATGATTAATTAATGAATGTACTCTAGTAGTGGTGTTAAACATTACTTATTTTCATGCTTATGTCCAATTAAGGTTCAAGCACACTGTCCTGGGCACACATCAGCTATCTGGGCTGTCTTGTCCAGAACAGAGGGTTAGTAGTTAATTGTTAGTGGTTAGTGAGAGAGAGAAGATGGTGTAGTGGTCTTACACCTACCCATTGAGTCGTTAAAATTCACTCTGAAGAAAGTGGAACCTTTCATTAGTTGGTTAGTTTGTTAGTGAGAGAGAAGAGGTGTAGTGGTCTTACACCCACCCATTGAGTCATTAAAATTCGCTCTGCGTGGGAGCCGGTCCCGGGGTGCAAGCCCTTTACCTACCAGCCTTATGTCCGATGGCCTAACCATGACACCACCGAGGCCGGTTATGTTGTATTATGTTTGTTCCCCATTATTTTCACTTGTTTTAATTATGTGAAAAACTTACTGCCAAATAATTATTATACAATGTAGTAACATATCACAAACTATCATGATTTATACAATGTGATTTAAGATGTAAACGAGAGATTAACATTGTGCATGTTTGTAACCGAGGCTTTATATCAAATTTGCCTAAATGTCATTGTCGTATCATTTATACAATGTGATTTAAGATGTAAACGAGAGATTAACATTGTGCATGTTTGTAACCGAGGCTTTATATCAGATTTGCCTAAATGTCATTGTCGGATCATTTATACAATGTGAATTGATATGTAAAAGAAATTAATGTCATGTATGTTTGTATAACCAAGTTTTTTTATATCAGATTTGCGTAAATGTTATCATCGGACCATTTATACAATGTGAATTCCATTATGAAGAAGAGATTGTATGTGTGTGTGTATATATATATATATATATATATATATATATATATATATATATATATATATATATATATATATATGAAGAGTTCAGGCGCAAAACGTGATATAAACCATTTTCTTTCTAGTTTTTAGTTAAAGCCATTATTGTATGTCAGTAAGGTCTAATCGTAGGCCCGCTGATTTGCCGCAAAATGTGATTGATCCTTATGAAATTGTATTGGGTAAATACCGTTTTTTTTTTTTATATCAAAATGCGATATACGCCAATTTAAAAAATCACTTTTACTGAAAATGTTAAAAAAATTGATATATCACGTTTTGCACCTAAACTCTTCATATATATTATATATATATACACAGTCAAACCCGCTTATTTGCATACCCTCGGTGCTGCTCGATTTGGTGCAATTAATCGGGTTAGTCGATTAACCGATAGAGTACCGACTTTCACTTTGCAACAGCCATCCAACTACAAAGTGGCATGGGAGACAGTCTAGCATAATGCGGTACTTCATACCGGAACTATTACAGTTAACACGTCACATGCAGTTGGATATATATAAATGTAAAAAAATATATCGATCGATATATATATATAATTAGCATGACGTTTTTGTTTTTAATCTGCCAGACCAGAAATCATTTTTAAAAAAACAACCCAACAACGTCCGTCACTGGGCGTCATTTTCTAAAAACACAAACTTTGTGCATTAAAAAAAACCCACTGACCATCCACTAGTGTACACAAAGTGTATTAGCCATGTAGTTAATGAGATAAACTTGAAACAACAGAACCATCAAAAAGTTCACGTTTCATCGGTGCACGTGTTTACAAAATGACGTCAGTTTCCGGAATTACCGGGCTGTTGATTGACCGAATGCGCCTTACCATAGAATTACGTGAACTTGTATGAATTTGCTGGTATGGTGTTCTTTCCCTCCCAAAAGTTATGGCAAGCTTTGGTATTATTTGTGATCCCCAAATAATGACTTTGCTATTGTTAAGCAATTAAAGTTAAGCTCGGCTAGTGAATCGTTATCAGTTGCAGCAGTCTGCATTGCATGCATGTCCGGTCTAACACAATTGACTGACCTTCATGGTGCGGTCCGACTGATTGGTGTCTAACAATATAGCAGAAACTTAGGTTTATTCAACTTATTTATGTCATTCTTAAATCTTGTAGTCGGGTATTGTGATTCACCAGTAGTAACTCCCCCCCGTGGAAATCCGGACTTACCATAGTGGGCCTCCCGCCTGTTTGATCGCCTGATTGCCGGTGGCGCGGTGCTCCCCGCTTTACGAATCCTTTATCCTCCAGGGCCTAATTAATAAAATAAAAATATATATATATATATAAATATTATTAGTAATTAACTAATTATACTATATAATTATTTAGATTTGCCCGATCGAAATCTTAATTAATTGCACCTACTAATTATATATTAAAATAATAGAAGGATATAAGGCTTTTATTTATGGTGCTATTATAAATATGTGAGTGACAATATATAAATATGATAGATCCCTAACTGTAATTGATATAACTATTTAAGGTTGTAAGTGGTCATACCACAACATTTAAAATTACCCCATGCATTTTTATAATTACCCCCCCCCCCCCCCCCCCCCCCCCCCCTCCGCCCCGGAATCGACAACTGGCGATGTCAGAGGCTGAATCCGGGGTGGGCGTGCCTGAACCCTCGTGGATAGGGGCACGTAAATATAGTTACCCATACAGTAGTAACGTGCACACCATCTCATTTGCATGTCACACGTCGACTCTGTAAACGGCGATTACAGTCGGCTTGCCACACAGTGAGCTCAAACAAAACAGATTAATCGGTGATTTATTTGAGTTTTTTTGCCAAAGTTTGATAGACTTTCTCAGTCATTTGTGACATTAATTTAGCACACAAAAAAAAAACTACGTTATTTATATGTGCAAATAACCGATATATAGCCTGTAGTCTGTGCAATTAACCGGATGTTTTGTAGTGTTATACGGGCAAATGGTTCCGTGTTGGGTGAAAATAGTCGATTAACCGAATTGTGCTATAAACCGATGTGCAAATAAGTGGAGATGACTGTATATATATTGAGGTGTGTGTTTTCAATGTGATGGTGTTTTTATTACATTCGTATTTGATATTGCATGTATGATCCATTATAAACCTTTTTTGCATATTCACAGTTTACCATTCCATACAGTATAAGAAGGGACGGGACGTAGCCCAGTGGTAAAGCACTCGCTTGATGTGCAGTCGGTCTAGGATTAATCCCTATCTGTGGGCCCGTTGGGCTATTTCTCGTTTCAGTCAGTGCACCACGACTGATTCATGGTCGTGGTATGTGCTGTCCTGTCTATGGGATGGTGCATATAAAAGATCCCTTGTTACTAATGGAAAATGTAGCGGGCTTCCTCTAAGACTATAATATATATATATATATATATATATATCAAAGGTCGTGGTATGCGCTATCCTGTCCTTGGCATGGTGCGTATAAAAGATCCCTTGCTACTAATGGGAAAACGTAGCGGGTTTCATCTCTATGACTGTGTGAAAATTACCAAATGTTTGACATCCAATAGCCGATGATTAATGAATCAGTGTGCTCTAGTGGAGCTGTTGAACAAAATAAACCATAACCACTACTTCTCAGAAGTACATGTGTTTTTAGAGTTATGAATATTGCATTTCGTTTAGTACAAACTGCAGGACGATCGTATACACTTTGGATGTATGGAAATGGATATTCTAAACAATGTCTGATTTCGTTTAGTACAAACTGCAGGACGATCGTATACACTTTGGATGTATGGAAATGGATATTCTAAACAATGTCTGATTTCGTTTAGTACAAACTGCAGGACGATCGTATACACTTTGGATGTATGGAAATGGATATTCTAAACAATGTCTGATTTCGTTTAGTACAAACTGCAGGACGATCGTATACACTTTGGATGTATGGAAATGGATATTCTAAACAATGTCTGATTTCGTTTAGTACAAACTGCAGGACGATCGTATACACTTTGGATGTATGGAAATGGATATTCTAAACAATGTCTGATTTCAGTTATCAAAAAAGGGCAAGACATAGCCCAGTGGTAAAGCGCTCGTTTGATGTGCGGTCAGTTTGGGATCGATCCCTGTCATTGGGGCCCTTTGGGCTATTTCTCACTCCAGGGAGTGCACCACAACCGTGGTATGTGCTATCCTGTCTATGGGATGGTGCATATAAAAGATCCCTTGCTGCTAATCGAAAAGAGTAGCCCATGAAGTGGCGGCAGCAGGTTTCCTCCCTCAATATCTGTGTGGTCCTTAACCATATGTCTGATGCCATATAACCGTAAATAAAATGTGTTGAGTATGTCATTAAATAAAACATTTCTTTCTTTAGTTTTCAAAAATGGCTTTAATTGTCCAAAAAAAAATGCTTTAGTGTTTAAAAACTGGGGTATGTCACTTCAACAATGAAGAAACATGCAAGCTTTATGTGCTTTGTAAAACCAAACACAAATTTTGTACCATAAAGAAATATGCTAAAAATATATACTGGCCTTTAATTTAGTTTTGTGGAGTATACATCATAGGTGTGTGTGTGTGTGTGTGTGTATCTTTGTGTATGTGTGTGTGTGTATCTTTGTGTGTGTGTGTGTCTTTGTGTATGTGTGTACTGTATAGGGACTAGGCATTTCAGTATTTTTAAGAGACTGGGGCAAAATGTACAAATCTCTCTTGAGTAACAATGCATTGTCCTTGCATGTGATGTTGCACAGCACTGCGGAATTGTAAAATTGTGAGAGTTTAGTGAATTAAGCCATACGTGTGGGATTGTTTTGCATCATACTTTGCTCTAGAAGAGCAATTTTGAAATATATTTTATTTTATTCATCAAATGTTCGTTCACATGAGACTTTAGTATATATAAATTTGAATATGTTGTATATTTACCTTCCTTTGAACTTACTTACCACAGTACTGTATCCAACTGTATGTTTCACTGTACCGTGTTAAAGGCATTCTGTCACGGATTTAAGGAGCTTATTTCTCTAAAAATTACATTAATTGTTGGAAACCAAATCTAGCTATCGCATTACCTTAACTGAACCAAGATGGAGTGAAATCCATGTCAACCCTCTCGACAATTTTAGTTTTTGAATTATGGACCATTGCCATAATTCAATTATTTTTGCAAAATATCATTAATAAATGGAGTATGGTGGTTATGAAGATGGTTGAATAAAGTACACTTATGTAATACTTTGTTAGACCATTAAATAGGTCAGTGGTCTGTGACAATATGCCTTTAATACTGTTTTATAAATAGAGATTATTATATGAGCATGTGTGTCATACTGATTTTACGAAACGAGCAATACAAGTGCAAATTTTGAAAACTGGTGAATTTTATTTTGAGTTGGCGAAATAATATTACTACATTTCATCATAAAATAGCTTGTTTTCTGCCAATTTTGAAGCTTAATAAATTATTTGGTGAAACTTTGTGTTCACCCAGAGCTACTCCTGCTGACACGAGTTTCGTAAAATCGGTACGACTCGCACACGAGTTTCGTAAAATCGGTATGACTCGCACACGAGTTTCGTAAAATCGGCACGACTCGCACACGAGTTTCGTAAAATCGGTACGACTCGCACACGAGTTTCGTAAAATCGGTACGACTCGCACACGAGTGTAATAATTTCTTTATTATCCATATTATTATTGTTGTTTTCTTTACGAATAACAAGATCCAACTCAGAGTCTTTCAGCCACAACTAGGAGACGACGAAATGACATCATATATCAAATGCACAGTCTGAGCTAGGATTGGAGAAGCAACGTCATGTTACGACGTCTCTTCCCAAAATTACGTCATCATGCACACTTGTTATTACATGTATGCTTCGTATGATTGTTATTAACTCGGGTTATGTTGAACCATCTGGATAATAAAATTATATACATCCATGGTCCTCTAAACCTAGTGTAGTTACATACCTGAGCTTATACTGCATAACAAAAAGATCATAACAAGTTCTATGCTTCAAGAATTGTTAGTCTGGACTAAAGAATTTAATAAAAACTTGAAACTTTAACTGCATGGTGATCCCATACAAGTTACATGTGAGTGAAGTCTTTAAAGATTTCTGTCTAGAAATTAACTTTTAGAAGAATTTGAATATGTTGTATATTTATCTGCCTTTCAACTTGCTGCATTTCTGTATCCATCTGTGTATTGCATTAATTTGACTATACCATGTTAGTACTGTTTTATATAATTATATACATCCATCGTCCTCTAAATGTGATGTAGGTACATATCTGAGCTTATACTACATACCATAATATGATCATACCTGCTTCCATGCAGTGGTGTAGTAAGGATTTTATAATGGGGGGTGGGGGTGGAGCAGCTATATTAATATTCGCATTTCTTTTGTTGTATAGTGTTCACACACACAAAACAGATACACACACACAGATACACAACACATGCACACACAAACACACACAGATACACACATGGACACATACATACACATACACACAAGACACACACACAGGTACATACATAGACACATACATACACACAGACACACATAGTGGTACATATATACACACATTCACACACACACAGACACACACACAAACACACACACATACAGAAACACACACATACAGACACTCGTACACACACACAACACAGACAAACACAACACACACACACAACATACACACACATACACAAACACACACAACACACACACACAAAACACAAACAACAACAAAAATTCGAAACAAAATTCAAGAGGGAACTTTAATATTAAGAAATTGTTTTCAGAATTACACCACAGTATCAAAATGTTTTTAGAAACTATAAAAGTACACTACTTTTGTGGTGTTCACATTAATGTTGCTGTTTTTCTTCTTTTTTCTTTTTGTTTTGTTTTTTTTGTTTTTTATGCTTCAATTTTTAATGTGGCAACCAAATAAATACTTTTATATGACATTTATTGTGCATTTTAATGTTCACAATGGAGTTTGTTGTGATTTTTTATCTGACACTGCAGTAATAAAATCCAAAAATCTTCCCAGAGGTATATATACTTCATACTATATTTGTACTTCAAACCTCTTAAAGGGACAGACCACAGTTTCAACCCGTGAAAATTAACACTAAGTTTAGTTAATCTACAAACCTGTAACACATGTGGATAAAGTTACAATTGAGTGAAACATGAGTCTGTGACTTTGAAATGGTGAAATACCCTCTAAAAATAGACTAAAACTCGACTCCATAACTGTTACCTCTCCGACGTACGTGCGTTTTTAAAATTATGAGAAATGCATTTTGTGATATTAAAAACACCAGGATGACCAAAAACACTTTGAATGTACGGAAATGGATAATCTAAACAAAATATATGTAAAGTATGACTTCAGTTATAAAAAATGGCTATAATAGTTAAAAAAATGTCCCGTAGTGTTTAAAAACTAGGGCATGTCCCTTTAACAGTTTGTATCTTTGGTATATAATCACCGGCCTCAATGGGTAGATGTAAACCACTTGCACCGACCAGTGATCCATAACTGGTTCAACAAAGGCCATGGTCTGTGCTATCCTGTCTGTGGGAAGCGCAAATAAAAGATCCCTTGCTGCTAATTGGAAAGAGTAGCCCATGTAGTGGCGACAGCGGGTTTCCTCTCTCAATATCCGTGTGGTCCTTAACCATGTCTGACGCCATATAACCGTAAATAAAATGTGTGGAGCGCGTCACTAAATAAAACCTTTCTTTCTTTCTTTGATATATAATCAAGGAGTATAATCTCATGACAACGCCAGGCCTCCAATGCGCAGGTGTCCAAAAATCTGAAAATATTAGTTTCTGAATAATAGAAAGCCACTCTTAGGAATCTCCTGCACAGAAACTATGACAGATCCAGAGCTTCTAGAATTTTTTATAAAATCCACTAGCCATGGGATCAGAGATTAAAACATTTTAAAGTTACCCTAGTTTTTAATCAGAAAGGCATATTTTTTACTATTAGAGCCGTTTTTGATGACTGAAATCATACATTACTTCCATTTTATTGTTTAGATTATCCATTTCAGTACATTCGAAGTGTTTCTGGTCATCCTGGTGAATTTTTTATAAAATCCACTTTTTAATGTCACAAAATATATTTGTCATATTTTTAAAAACGCATGTGCGTCTGAGAAGTAACAGTTATGGAGTCGAGTTTTAGTCTATTTTTAGAGTGTATTTCAAAATGATAGACACATGTTTCACTCAATTGTAACTTGATCCAGATGTGTTACAGGTTTGTAGATTAACTATACTTGGTGTTAATTTTCATGGGTTGAAACTAGGGTCTGTCCCTTTAATGGCCACAATTAAAAATTCACTAGCCCTACTTTCAGGGCTTGCACTGGAAAAACTTTTGGTTTAGCCAATTTTCAGAAATGTAGTGTTTTTCAAAAAAACATGAAAATGTGGTTAGTTTGAGTAATATTTTATTAGCCAAAGAGTAAATTCTGTAGCCATTTTGTATAAAAAATAGCAAATGGCTAATTTGGCAATGTACAGGGTGAGCCCTGTATAACTTTACTTTAAGTGAATACAATTTTACTAAATAATAGTAATAATCAGATATGTTGCCTAAAGAGTGAGGGAGAGCTTAAAAACTAATATTGGGGACTTGAGGTGGGGGCAGAGTATTCATATTTACAAAATAGACGTAACTGCAACAGTTAACAAAAATAAAATTCACTAGCCGTCGGGCATGGCAAGCCCAGCATTGAATATCACTAACCATGGGAATGGGGTTACCACATACCTGTTAAGTCTCACGCATTTGTAAGAAACATCACGCTCTCACGCAACGTTACTATAGTCTCACTTTTTCCAAAAATAAAAAATATTTTGTAATCGTGGTTTATATTTTAAAGCTGAATGGAATTATATGCAGGTCTCTGAATTCGTTACCTATTAATAATAATAACAGCATATTGAACCTCGGTTCAGTACAAACAATCGCTCGCGGGTGCTACCGATGACCGACTTGTATGGTTTAACCGTAAAACGTACACCCGCTTTTTTTCTTTCTTTCTTTTTTCTTTTTTTATTTTTATTTTTTATTTTTTGCTTTTTTTTATTATACAGATTTCCGTTTTGGACTCAAACAAAGAACAAAAAACTTCGCCCTGGATCAGACCAAGAGCTTTCAGTCCCTGGACCTTGATTTCTAATTTTCTCACGCCTAAAAGCCCCCGCACACGAGAGTCTCAAGTAACGTTTTGCTCAGCTGATAGCTCTCGTCTGCGGGGGCTTTAAGAATTGCCACAGGTTGACAGCTTTGCTACCATAATCTAGAAGCCCTGCAGATCTATACAAAATTAGTCCAATTTCAGATCTCCAGTAATTAACTAGGTAATATACAGCAAATTACAGCTTGATATATAAAGTTGCCGTACTATCATTCAACAATTTCCTAACACCACTTGACAGTCGCAAGTGAAAAAAATGGGACAACAGGCACTATTTGATAAACCATAATTTCAAAACTAATTAGAATTTGGCCACAAAATGTTGCATGCATCTTTTATTTATATAGATGTACAAATGGGTGAAAATTGTATTTATAAAAATCTGAGATTATTACCTGAAGAGCTGTGATTAATTTGTCGTGGAATGGAATGAAATATCATCTGTAAAAGTCGGCCAGTCTGAATGATAAAAACTATTCCATGATCAAAATCGAATCTCTTCACAAGGCAGTTAAAAAGATGTTTCAGACAAAGTCACGATTGCTTCCATGATCCACTGGCCCCCCAACATCACCTCAACACAATTCTAAGCCAGTCAATTTAGGCTATGGTTGGCCACAGACCACAATTAATTACGCTATATGTTTCTATATAGCATTAGTGGCTATAACATATTTATTAATATCAGCAGGCCCATGGATTTTTGTATGTACCTTTGCCTGTCTGGAGGACACATGCCCTGAAAAGGACAACCCCTGTTGTCCAGCTCTTTCTGCCAGCATATTGCTTTAAGCAAACGCCCACTAAACCTGGCCGGAGTACACCCATTTTACACAAAAAGCACTACTTTTGCATGGGCCGGAATTACCACAAACAAGTCTTCATTGTCAACAAGTTACACATGTTTACAAACTACATGCTCTCCCCTGTCAACTTCAGTCAAATAGTTGACACTTCAAAGCCACGTCTGTCATGAAATAATCACTGTCTAACAGCGGACAAGCACATGGGAAGACAGGGGCGTAGGCTGGGGGGGGGGGGGGGGGCGCTTTCAGAACTAAAACATACAGGTTTATACATACGGAGTTTCTGGTGGTGCAAAAACAAAATAGAAAAGGTCCACTTGGTTCATATTCGAACCCCCATCCCCCAGGTCCAGGTCACGCTACGCCCCTGAAAAATAACTGTGATCTGTGGCCTTCTACCATGTGCTTGGATGACAGACTGGACATCCTCAGGCTGGACACCGGTCAACGAATCTTCACTGTTTTCTGAAACGTCTCATGAAGTGCTCTTTTCTAACACCCAGTCAGAGACCGCAGTAGCTCGAAACAAATGCTGCTGTGTGTTGCAGGTTTCCTCTGGGGCCGACTAGTTTCTCCTTCAGGGGTTGATCTGAAGGCCAGACTGCTTTCCTCTGGTAGTGGGGGACAATGCTGAAGGAAATGATCGACAGTCATGGCGGCTGTGCCACAATCACATGCTCCAGTTTCTCCCACTCGGAATTTTGTGTCATGTGGTACGAATAATTAGGAGCGTATTTCACGAATTTCCATTAAAGGGATATTCCTGAATTTGCTGCAAGTTTAAAGATGTTATCGACAAACAGAGACTTTTTTAACGATTGTAATTACATATCAAATATATTTTTCTGCATAAAATATTAGTGGCTGTATATTAAACGTTTTTCTGATAGTTCTAATATTTGTACTAGGTTACATTTCATGTTATTTCCTAAAATATAATGCTTTCGTACGTACGAAATTATTTGAAGACAAAATCCAGTTTGGGCTTCTTACAAATATTAAGACGACCAGAAACACATTGAATATAAGGCCTACAGACACTGATATTCTAAACAAGAAAATATATTTAATATGTAAATTTAATCGTAGAAATATTTTATTACTCGGAAACATCTTACAATGCAGCAAACTCCAGAATGTCCCTTTAAGCAACATAACATCGTCTTTGCATGCCATGGTCGATTTTTAAGTGCATTCCACTACAAATAGTTCAGTGCTGTTTTGGCACCATGAGGTCAAACATTGTCAGGCACGAAGACCGGGTGGTTTGCTTGATCAAAATAGAGCAAAGACCACACTTTCCAAGATGGCAACCTGGTACCTTCATCCATTAAAGGAATGCTCGCGCAAGACGTTTGGATTGGTATGCATATTCAACAATATATAATGCACAATATTCCTTAATATCAACACGTATAATATTATATTATATTTAAAGGGACATCCTTGAGTTTCCTGCATTGTAAAATGTTTCCGACTAATAAATTATTTCTACGATTAAACTTATATACTAAATACATTTTCTGGTTTAGAATATCAGTGTATATTCAATATGTTTCTGGTTATCTTAATATTTGTAAGAAGCCCAAACTGGATTTTTGTCTTCAACTAATTTCGTACGTACGAAAAAATTCTATTTTTGGAAATAAAATGACATTTAACCTAGTACAAATATTAAAGTGCAACAAACTCAGCAAACCCTTTAATTAATAAACCAGTCAAATGTGACGGCTATTATATATAACGGGCACAGCCATTTTGTACCATCCCAGTGAATACGCCCTTTGGCGAGCCGGTGGTTACGTAATATTTAACGCGCCACGTTAGGAATTAGTCTTAGAATTGAAGAATCAAACGTACCTGATTTTTGCGGATGCATCGCAATGTTCTGTAATAATATCCATCCCAGTAAGACAGCAATAAGTATATATTATTTTTCAATACAACATAAACCACCATTGTCGATCGATCACCGCCGGAGGACACATTGGACTATTTTCTCGTTTTCACCAGTGCTCCACAAGTGATGTAACAAAGACCGTGGTATGTAGTATCCTGTCTGTGGTATGCTGTATATATAAGATTCTTGCTACAAATGGGGAAGATGTAACGGGCTTGCTCTCAAAGACTATATGTCAAATTTAACAAATGTCTGGCATCCAATAGCCTATGATTAAAAAATCAATGTGCTCAAGTGGTGTCGTTAAAAAACCAAAAAAAACTTTAACTTTCAATGAACATATCGGCCCATATGTAGAAAAGAATGAAACGGGGAAAAGAATCATGATAAAATGAAACAGAAATAAAAGGAAACGATGTGTGTGTTGGGGGGGGGGGGGGGGGGGGGGGGGGGGGGGGGGGGGGGAATTGCTTAAAGGGACATACCCTAGTTTCAACCCGTGAAAATTAACACTAAGTTTAGTTAATCTACAAACCTGTAACACATTTGGATAAAGTTACAATTTAATGAAACATGAGTCTGTGACTTTGAAATGGTGAAATACCCTCTAGAAATAAACTAAAACTCGACTCCATAACTGTTACTTCTCAAACGCACGTGCGTTTTTAAAAATATGAGAAATGCATTTTGTGATATTAAAAACACCAGGATAATTAAAAAAAACTTTGTATGTACGGAAATTAATAATCTAAACAATAAAATCTAAGTAAAGTATGATTTAAGTTATCAAAAACGGTTATAATAGTAAAAATCTGCGTTAGTGTTTAAAAACTAGAGTATGTCCCTTTAATGACCCAAAACTTAATGTTTAATAGAACGTTGCCCTGACCAATGATTGTAATCTCAGGCACGTAGAAAAAAATATCTGGGAATTATCTTAGGCACAATCACTGATGAGTGAATAACAATCTTCGGTGGGGGACACAAGCCATATTTTTATCTTATTTTATTTAGAGTAGAACACAAAAAACCCCATATATTTTTGTCTTCAAATGAGAGGGAGAGCGGGACGTAGCCCAGTGGTAAAGCGCTCGCTTGGTGCGCGGTCGGTCTGGGATCGATCCCCGTCGATGGGCCCATTTCTCGTTCCAGCCAGTGCACCACGACTGGCATATCAAAGGGCCGTGGTATGTACTACCCTGCCTGTGGGATGGTGCATATAAAAGATCCCTTGCTGCTAATCGGAAAGAGTAGCCCATGAAATGTTGACAGCGGGTTTCCTCTCTCAATACTCGTGTGGTCCTTAACCATATGTCTGACGCCATATAACCGTAAATAGAATATGTTGAGTGTGCGTCGTTAAATAAAATATTTCCTTCCTTTCTTCAAATGGGAGGGGAATTGCGCTACACACACACACACACACACACACACACACACACACACACACACGTAATGAAAAGTATTTTGTTTAACGATACGTTTCAGGCAAGCTCGTTTAGTATTATATATATGCACCATCCCACAGACAGGAAAGCACATACCACGGCTTTTGATATACCAGTCGTGGTGCACTGGCGAGGGCGAGAAATAGCCCAATAGGCCCACCGACGGGGATCGATCCCAGAACGACCGCGCATAAAGCGAACGCTTTACCACTTGGCTACCTCCCGCCCTAAGTTTCTGGTTAATGCACACCAAACAAGGTTTGTTTGTTGTTGTTTTTTTGTTTTTTTGTTTAACGACACCACTAGAGTATATTGATTTATTAATAATCGGCTATTGGATGTCAAACATTTGGTAATTTTGACATATAGTCTTATAGTCTTGACATATAGAGGATTCCCGATACTTTCTTATATTAGTAGCAAGGGATTGTTTTATATGCACCATCCCACAGACAGGATAGCACATACCACAACCTCTGATATACAAGTCGTTACAAGATAGACTAGAACGAGAAATAGCCCAACGGGCCCATCGATGGGGATCGGTTCTAGACCGACCGCGCATCAAGTGAGCGCTGTACCACTTTGGCTACGCACCCCCCCCCCCCCCCCCCCCCCCCCCCCCCTTACATGTATTGATTACACTAGTGCATATAAACTATCTTCCACTGTGAAGAAGCGTATTCTCAATAGGCTTTACAAATGAACCACGAATAGGACGCACTGGGGATATCTTTATCACAATTCATTGATCAGAATTAAAGAAAGAAAGGTTTTATTTAACGACGCACTCAACACATTTTATTTTACGGTTATATGGCGTCAGACATATGGTTAAGGACCACACAGATTTTGATAGGAAACCCACTGTCGCCACTTCATGGGCTACTCTTTCCGATTAGCAGCAAGGGATCTTTTATTTG
This sequence comes from Gigantopelta aegis, assembly GCF_016097555.1. Taxonomy (NCBI): domain Eukaryota; kingdom Metazoa; phylum Mollusca; class Gastropoda; order Neomphalida; family Peltospiridae; genus Gigantopelta; species Gigantopelta aegis. The sequence continues at coordinate 25,729,110 of NC_054703.1, read as the reverse complement.
CGCTTCCCACAGGCAGAATAGCACAAACCATGGCCTTTGTTGAACCAGTTATGGATCACTGGTCGGTGCAAGTAGTATACACCTACCCATTATTGAGTCTTGCGGAGCACTCACTCAGGGTTTGGAGTCAGTATCTGGATTAAAAATCCCATGCCTCGACTGGGATCCGAACCCATTACCTACCAGCCTGTTGACCGATTGCCTAACCACGACGCCACCGAGGCCGGTCTCTTTAGGACAGAGTTCAGTGAATAAGTGAAGAATGATTTCATTTCAACTAATTTTCGTACTTATATACGATTAACGTTCAAGCACGCTGTCCTGGGCACACACACACACACACACACACACACACACACACACACACACACACACACACACACACACACACACACACACACCTCAGCTATCTGGGTTGTCTGTCCAGGACAGTTGGTTAGTTGTTAGTGGTTAGTGAGAGAGAAGAGGGTTTTGTGGTCTTACACCTACCAATTGAGTCGTTAAAAGTCACTCTGGGTGGGAGCCGGTAGCGGGCTGCGAACCCAGTACCTACTAGCCGTATGTCTGATGGCTCAACCACGACGCCACCGAGGCCGGTAGTTATGAATGAGAAAGTAAGTAAGTAAGTAAGTAAGTAAGTAAGAGTGTTTAACGTGCACATTCAGAACAAGCGTGCGCTACAAGAGCTTGTTCTGAATGTGCACGTTAAAGGGACACACCCTAGTTACGTTTATTTGTTAACCATTACGGCGTTGTTTTTCGCTATTAAACCCTATTTTTCACAAATAAAATTGCACTTTACTTACATTTTATTATTTAGAATACACATTTCCATTCACCTGAAGTGCTTTTTGGTAATCCTGATGTTTGTAAAACCACGAAATGCATTTTTTGCATTTTTTCACAAGGCGTGTTGTCGAGAAAAAACCGTTAAGCAAGCGAGGTCCAATCTATTTTTAATGTCACAGACGTTGGTATATCACGTGACCGTTATCATTTTGGTTCGGTTTGTTTTCTCGTGCACGGTTCGCGCAATCAACATCCGATTTGTTGTGTTTATTTGTGAGATTTTTCTTCACAGTTCGTGAACATTTTCAGTAACAATAAAGTTCAGACAAGTTAGTGTCTCAATACAAAACGTTACAAACCCTTAAAACCAATAATTTTGCTAAGTCTTACGATATCTGGAGAGGGGATACAACCAGGACAGAACAGTTGGAACATGTCCAGGAGAGGTGAAAAGAACGCACCCCAAGTCTGTGAAATTTGTCGTGACGTAGACATTGTTGTGCTTCTACCGGTGACATCAGAATACTAACTTTCAAAATTATTTCAAGCAATTGGGACATGGGGATTCCCATGGTATTTATCGATATAAAACCTGCTTTTTCACTCCATTTGATAAAAACGTGATCTAAGTGTGTTACAGGTTTGTAGATTAACCAAATTATAATTTATTTTCGTTGGATGGAACTAGGGTGTGCGGCTTTAAACGAAAAAAGTCAGGTGTGCATTTATATACTAGTCACAACAAGTTACGGACCAGAATTAAATTGCACCTTACCTTTTCAAAATAAAGTAAAAAAAAAAAAAAAGGGGGGGGGGGGGCGGTCATAGGTAATGGAAAGTAGGTTACAGACTTGAATAAAACAATTCAGATTGCTTGTATGATCAGCCTTTTACTCAGTCTAATTAAAATTAGCTCCACTATTACACGTGGATCTAACAGAAGCCCGTTGGAGCTCATGTCCAGTTGACCTGTCATTCGACCAATCAAACCCTTACTTGCAAACAATCATGCCAGTGATTTGAAAATAATTTGAAAACATTCGGGATTATGCCGAAGGTATACGAAATGATTCGGGTGAATTACGAAATATGCCGGAAACTAATTTCAATATAAAATTTTATATAAAATTCTTTTCAAGACGAAAAAACCCAAACTGTGATGGTATAGCCATAAAATCTGTTTATACTAGTATACAATCCAGAGTTTATTACTTCACTTTTCCCCCTGTTGAAATAGACCAACAAGTTCGCCTATTGCATAAATAGTCTCACCCGATATTTTTAGAATTTATATGCTCCCGAATAACGCTATAAAAGGCGAAGTGTAATTGGTCAATATTTAAATTGTTATTTATAGATGAAATGTCACCTGGACACAGGGTTCCACGCAATGCTGTTAGATCTACTGGTGAGACCAGTAGAGCTAATTTTAATCAGATTGCCTTTTACTCACAGATAATTTGCCGGTAGAAAGTGTGTGGCAAATGCATTAAAAAAATCTAAGACTGTTTGAATTTCTTTTCCTGATTAAGCAAGGAACCTGCCTGAAAACTATATGGTGCATGTGAATTAACAATTTTTATGTTTGATTAGGGTTGGGAGGGTGTATATATATCTTTGCAATCTGGATTTGGACAACCATGCCACCAAAACGTAAACTGAGCATTCTGGACTCTGGTCGAGCCCTGCAATGTCTGAATGATGGCATACCCATGAGACAAGTAGCAAGATGCCTGCAAGTGAGCCATTCCGTCATCCATTAACTGCAAGAGCGTTTCCATACCACTGGGGGCCTGACGTAGTCCAGTTGTACGGCGCTCGCTCGATGCGCGGTCTGTGTGAGATCGATCCCTGTCGACTGATATATCAAAGGCCGTGGTATGTACTACCCTGTCTGTGGGATGGTGCAAATAAAAAATACCTTGCTGCTAATCGAAAAGAGTAACCCATGAAGTGGCGACAGCGGGTTTGATATATCAATATCTGTGTGGTCCTTAACCATATTATGTCTGACACCATATAACCGTAAATAAAATGTGTTGAGTGCGTCGTTAAATAAAACATTTCCTTCCTTCCTTCCTTCTCTCTCGGTCATTTTCTCGTTCTAAAAAAAGTAAAGTTTGTTTTATTTAACGACGCCACTGGAGCACATTCTGACAAACAAACTGTTTTTCTTTATTTTAATCAGAAATTTTTTTTTTTTTTTTATAGGATATTGTTCAAACACTCACTGAATGCTCTGTATTGTATAGTGTGTTATTACCTTTCTCGGATAGACGGTGTTTGACCGGTCGTGTGTAACACCTGTGCGGAAGATTAATTTAAAGAAGTGCACGAGTACCTAGTGGTGTACTGTAACAGTGCAACCTTGACAGAAACGAGCGAGACGTTTTTGTAAAATGAGTTGGCAGGAGAATGTTTCTCGTGCAAATCCATCATTCTGCCCCCTTCCCCTGCCCCCTCCCCTCCCCCCTGCCCCTTCCCCTGCCCCCTCCCCCTCCCCCTGCCCTCTGTCTCGTACATTTATGTCTTTGTCTGTCTTAGGGCGGGACGTAGCCCAGTGGTTATAGCGCTCGCTTGATGCGCGGTCGGTTTGGGATCGATACCCGTTCGTGGGCTCATTGGGCTATTTCTCGCTCTAGCCAGTGCACAATGACTGGTACATCAAAGGCAGTGGTATGTACTATCCTGTCTATGGGATGGTGCATATAAACGATCCCTTGCTGCTAATCGAAAAGAGTGGCCCATGAAGTGACGACAGCGGGTTTCATCTCTCAATATCTGTGTGGTCCATGTCCGACGCCATATAACCGTAAATAAAATGTGTTGAGTGCGTCGTTAAATAACATATTTCCTTTCTTCATTCTACCCATAAGTGATTCGTTTGAAACCTTGTATATAGCTGCTTTGGTAGTATACATTTTTTGTTGTGTTTTTTTTGTTGTTTTCTTTTTGTTGTTGTTTTTTTCTCTTCTTTTGATACCAGTAGAGAACATTGATTTAATTATCATCGGCTTTTGGATGTCAAGCATTTAGTAATTCTGACATATAGTCTCAGAGAAGAAACCCGCTACATGTTTCCATTAGTAGAGAGGAATCTTTTATATGCACATCCCACAGACAGGATAGCACATACCACGGCCTTTGATATACCAGTCGTGGTGCATTGGCTGGAACGAGAAGTAGCAACAAGGGATCTTTTATATGCACTTTGTTTTCCACAAACAGGGCACCACATACCACAACCTTTGATATAAAAGTCGTAGTGCACTGGTTGGAACCGGCAAAACTACCGACGGATGATGAACTTTTAATTCACAAGTCGTGGTGCACTGATTGGGAACAGGGAGGGGGGGGGGGCAGCAACTGACACCCCCCCCCCCCCCCACACACACACCCCCAGTGTTGGAGAAAAACCTCAAAATTAGGCAAAAATTATACAGATATTTGGACAAAATGTGCTAACCTGAGACCTTTTTACCATGTATGCCCATCATTCTACCCGCAAAATTAGTTGTAATTCATGAGAAAAAAGAAGTTTGACATCCAATAGCTGATGATTAATAAATCAATGTGCTCTAGTGGTGTCGTTAAACAAAACAAACTTTTATCTTTTTTGTTTCACATGAATTACAACTAATCTTGAGGGTAGAATGATGGGCATACATGGTAAAATCCCCTGTCGTTAAACAAAAC
>NC_054703.1:25642125-25719625 GCF_016097555.1 Gigantopelta aegis | reverse complement strand
AGAAAAAAAGAAAGAAATGTTTTATTTAACGACGCACTCAAAACATTTTACTTACGGTTATATGGCGTCAGACATATGGTTAAGGACCTCACAGATATTGAGAGAGGAAACCCGCTGTCGCCACTTCATGGGCTACTCTTTTCGATTAGAAGACAGGGTAATAAATACATAATAGTAGATGTTATTACTTGTCTCGGATATACATTGTTTAACAGGTCGTGTGTAACATCTGTGCGGAAGATTAAGTTAATGAAAAGTGCGCGAGTACCTAGTGGCTTACAAAGGTGTACTGTAGGTTGCTGTCACGGGGATCCTATAATACCCGTAACTGAATAAAACACGATTATCCAAATATCTCTCCTAACTGTATATCTATTAGATCTCTCTATAACGGGCAGTTCAAAACCCGCGTGGCTCGTCTAGGTATGATCAGAGATAAGCTCTTATATAAAGTATATGTAATATAGCACGTTTAGTTCACTAGAAAACACAACAAAAACACAATACACTTTGGAATCTGTATTATTACTACGCTGACAAATGTACTGCCGCAGTAGTTAATTAACAACAACAAATAATAACAACCCAGAACTGATCACTTAATTAGTTAATCTCTAGCTGTCTAGTTTACACAATATTCTAATCACTTCACCGTGACACAACACCCACACGTGTGATAATTGAGAAACGCTGACAGGAGAACTTAATTAATAAAGGAATTACAACTCTATTCCTAACTGGTTAATTTTTAATTAACCCGTAACTACTCATTCAGTAACCTTGTAATACAGACTTAATACTGGTACCTATCACAATAAAGACAATAACATACAGTTTACCTAGGTCCTCTAGGATGACTGGTTAAGCTTTATATATATTAGAACAGTGAGCCTACAGTTTACTGCGTCAGATTACCGGCAGCACCGTCTAAATAATATTGGTATAATACAGTATTAAAATATTTAAAGTCACATTAATCACATCAAGGTTATACACAGAGCAGAAATAAAATATTTACCAGTCCGGACGGACAACGATCCCCTGGAGCCTTCCTTTTGTTTCTCCCCGATATCTCTAAAACCCTAGCTATTTATTATAAAATCCCAAACTGGTCCGGAGACAGTACGCGGAACCGAATCTTATGATGTGTATATTTCCACAGCGATCAAGCGGTATTTTTTCTTACAAGCCTAGACTGGTCGTCGCCAGTTCGCTAGAATCACGGCCGTAAAAACCGCACTCGCGGAGGTATTACGTAACAAAGTGCCCACACGGACTTAAGTGCATATTGGAACTGCACACGGCCCTCTAAAACAATTAATATCGCCACAGGCGAAAACAAAATTAACGGCATGTTCCGTCACAGTTGCACTAAACGAATTAATTTCCGGCTGGGTCGAAGTTCGAGGTGCAGCGAACTTTTGATAGAGAGTTAACACCACAAGTCCTGTGATTGGTTATAAATGTGAGCGTGTTGGTTGTAAAAAAAAATTAGTTTCATCTGGGCTAAAAATGTATGCAATTTTATTTGATGTAGTACCACCGTGTCAAGTAGCTTGTGTGCTTCGAACATGTATGGGGTACCTGTAAAAAAAAGTATTCAAATTTTGTGCAAAACTAGGGGTGTTGTAGAAACATCTGGTTATACCGAAAATGAGCCATGAAAGGTACCATTTTCTGCAGTTAATACTTTGAGGTAGGGGTTGTAGTACTGATATTTATGGGTCATAGTTTGGTTGATACATTGCATATAGTGTTTTTAAACACAAACGTTAACATGGTCGTTTTTGTAAAATGAGCGACCGGCCTCGGTGGCGTCGTGGCCAGTCCATCGGTCTACAGGCTGGTAGGTACTGAGTTCGGATCCCAGTCGAGGCAATGATCCACAACTGGTTCAACAAAGGCCATGGTTTGTGCTATCCTGCCTGTGGGAAGCGCAAATAAAATATCCCTTGCTGCCTGTCGATAAAGAGTAGCCTATGTGGCGACAGCGGGTTTCCTCTAAAAAAATACAGTGTCATAATGACCATATGTTTGACGTCCAATAGCCGATGATAAGATAAAAAAATTTAATGCGCTCTAGTGGCGTCGTTAAATAAAACAAACTTTACTTTTTGTAAAATGAGCTGGCCTGAGAAATTTTCTCGTGCAAATCCATCATTCTGCCACCTTACCCTGCCCCGCCCCTCCCCCTCCCCTCTGCCCTCTGTCACTTACTCTTATGTCTTTGTCTGTTGTGCATTAATTAGAAACGTAGGACGGGACGTAGTTCAGTGGTTACAGCGCTCGCTTGCTGCGCGGTCGGTTTGTGATTGATCTGGTGTCGTCAAAAGATGTACCAGTCGTGGTGCATTGGCTGGAACGAGACATAGAAACATTTGGGCTATTTCTCGTTCCAGCCAGTGCATCATGACTGGTACTTCAAAGGTCGTGGTATGTACTATCCTGTCTATGGGATGGTGCATATAAAAGATCCCTTGCTACTAATCGGAAAGAGTAGGCCATGGAGTGGCGACAGCGGGTTTCCTCTCTCAATATCTGTGTGGTCCTTAACCATATTTCCGTAAATAAAATGTGTTGAGTGCGTCGTTAAATAAAATATTTCCTTTCTTCATTCTACCCATAAGTGATTCGTTTGAAACCTTGTATATAGCTGCTTTGGTAGTGTCAAAGTTGTTGGGGGTTTTTGGTTTTGTTGTTGTTGTTGTTGTTGTTTTTTACGACACCAGTAGACACCATTGATTTAACTATCATCGGCTTTTGGTTGTCAAGCATATAGTAATTCTGACATATAGTCTCAGAGAAGAAACTCGCTATATTTTTCCATTTTTCCATGACTGCGTCGTTCAATAAAACATTTCTTATTATTTGATTGGGAACGATCCTAAGCGTACGAAACAGGGGGCAGGGAGCAGGGAGCAGGGGGGGGGGAGGCAATGGGGCTGGGGGCAGCAACTGACCCCACCTCCCACCCTAGTGTTGGGGCAAAACCTCAAATTCAGGCAAAAATTATACAGATATTTTGGCAAAATGTGCTAACCTGAGACGTTTTTACCATATATGTCCATCATTTTACCTTTAAAATTAGTTGTAATTCATGTAAAAAAAAAAGGAGTTAAAAGTTTGTTTTGTTTAACGATACCACTAGAGCACATTGATTTATTTATCATCGGTTTTTGTATGTCAAACATTTCGTAATTTTTACATATAATAGTCTCAGATAGGAAACCCGCTACAATTTTCCGTAAGGTCAAGGTCAAGGTCAAAGGGTTTTACGTGCACGTTCAGAGCAAGCTGTTGTAGCGCACGCCTGTCGTGGGCACAGGTGCCGGCCTTGGCCGGCCTCTCTGTCCAAGACAGGAAAGATTTTCCGTAGGTAGCAAGGGATCTTTTATATGCAGTATTCCACAGACAGGATAGCACATACCATGGCCTTTGATACACCAGTCGTGCACTGTATGCAAGTGAAACTCAAGCTTCGTAAATCTAGCCCTTAGGTCTTTGATATACCAGTCGTGGTGCACTGGCTGTTCATGCAAAAATGCGTAGTGATTCGTTTGCAACTCTATATATCTCTTTGGTAGAAATGCTAACATGAATAAATGTTGTTAGCCAAATTCGGGCATTTTCGTTTAATTCCGGCAAAAGTCAGTCTGCTCTCGTACAAAAATGGGAGCCCGTACGTCCATGGGGACGGAGGAAAAGCCTTATGACGTTGTTCGATCCTCCGATGTCAGCACCTCAGACGAACTTTCTACTGACTAAGTTAGATATCGCCCCAAGCACATTTTTAAACATCGTATAATGAGAGAGGAAACCCGCTGCCCGGGCGGAGCGTAGCCCAGTGATAAAGCGCTCGCTTGATGCGCGGTCGGTCTAGGATCAATCTCCGTTGATAGGCCCATTGGGCTATTTCTTATTCCAGCATGTGCACTGGTATATGAAAGGCCGTGGTGTGTGCTATCCTGTCTGTGGGATGGTACATATAAAAGATCCCTTGCTACTAATGGAAAAAATGTAACAGGTTTCCTTTCTAAGACTATATGTAAAAATTGCCAAATGTTTGACATACAATAGCTGATGATTAATAAATCAATGTACTCTAGTGGTGTCGTTAAACAAAACAAACAAACCCCTTCCACCACACCATGGGTTTCTCTTTTCGATTATCGGCATATCAAGGAAACGTCATAGAGCGATTGCTATATGGAGTGTCCGATTACTATTGCTTAATTGGTGTGCTAAATTCATTGGATGGTGTGGATTTGGCGTAGGGCTAATCAATTGTTTCTAAATTGGTATCCCACATACATGGAATATCTCTATGTGATACAACTTGTACACAGTGTGTGTGTGTGTGTGTGTGTGTGTCGGGGGTGGGGTGGGGGGGGGTGCGTGTATATGCGTGTGTGTTCGTGCGAGCACGCGCGTTTGTGTGCGTGTATGTGATCGCGTGCGTGTGTATACGTACGTATGTATATATTTGTATCTGGATATGTGTGTGCGTTCGTGCGCGCGTGTGTTTGTGAAATCGTTATTACGAATCGTCTCATGTGAACGTACCAGCCAGTACATATGCACATGTGACTTGTCTTACCCGTGTAAATCATATGAAAAAAGCAGGCAACACGGTGAGTTTTACTGTTTATCTGCGAGACACGTCTTTGGTATATTTAATCGCATTGGCGTATCACACCCACAATCCCTAAAGGTCGGCATACACACGTCAACTATTGTGATTGTCACAAGGGAAACCCTATGTAGACTGAAGCGTGTTTCCAAGGCAACCATTCCCAGTCTGGAGCTCGACACTGTAAGACGTGTTTGTTTCGCTCGTACACACTGCACGTGCTTTCGTGTGCTCGACTTGGGGATCCTTCATTTCGTTGTTTTTGTCAGCGAAATGATGTTTTCTACTGGGATGTATGCGGCCATTGGAACTGATTGAACGCTGGAACGCTTCTCGTTTCGACAGCCTGCAACGCCAGGTTGGATTCTTTTTTAGCGAGATTCCTTGCCTCCACGTCATTTCTCCGGCTGACTATGTCGATTTGTTGTTTTTTTGTGACTCGTATGACGGCCATTCTGCAGAACGCCACGGTTGTTCGCGTTTAGTGTCTACGTGTCTGAGCCTGTCCTGGCAGCACTGGAAGATTGACCGCCCCACTCTAAGTAGAAATAGGAAGCGGGGTCGGAACCTACTACTCTTTTTCTAGACTTTACCTTGCTTTATAGTGATACTATCTCGTATCCTCCGGAGTCGGGCCCGTCCGCACCACTATACCAACCCATGACGAATGGACTATACCCTAGTCTGATACTCTCTCTCGTTCAGACAGATCCGGCTTCTCAAGATCTGTATTTCAGCACAGCACTACACCTTCAACGTCTAATAACTGTCAATCTAGGGGTTTTCTTGACGGGATGCAACCCATCTCGTCCCTATAAGCTGTGCACCCAAACGGCCTTAACGAGGTCACTCACGTGGACATATCGATCGGACTTTAAACTTTTAGATCTGCGTTCAAAATTTTAAGTCGAAATTACTTCTTTTTTTTAAAATATTATTAAATATTCCGATCCTTTCTTCTCTCTCTTATTTAATTTTGGACTGTCCTTCTAAAATGCTCCAAATTATATAAATATTCGGCCGAACAGTCAGTTCTTTTTATTTTTGGCGTGTAACTTTTTTTCTTCTTTTTTTAAAAGTTCTTTTAACTCTTTTACTAATTGCTATTTTCAAAATTCTGCCCATTTTCAACTCTACCCTCCCCCTCCCCCCATCCCGAGTCAGACCACCGATCTTATCGGAGGTCGGACTCTGGATGGGCGTGTTCGAAACCCTAGTGGTATATGATCACGTTAAAGTAGTTATCTATCTATCCAAGGAAACGACAGCTATTGGATAATTCTGACACGTTGTCTGTAATGGAAACACGCTAAATCTTTTATATACACTTTCTCCCAGACAAAACAGCACATACCACGGCATTTCATACATATGATCAGACGCCATAAGTGAGCGAGACAGGGGCGGGAAGTAGGGATAATTGCGCCCCCCCCCCCCCCCCCCCCCCCCCCCCAGTGCCAGAGCAATCCACGAATTCAGGCAAAAACAATACATATATTCGGGCAAAATCAGCTGCATGTGTATATATATATACTCGCATATATAAATCCTAATATGAAAAACCTTTTTTATGCCGATTCGGACATTTTCGTTGAATTCGGGCAAAAATAGGTCTGCCTACGCAGAAAAACATTCAATAGGTTCCGCCGAGGTGGTTTCATCCTACGAACCGAGTACACGTGCTTTAACAAAACATTTGTGGTGCAACATGGTGCGTCCCTTGTTTTGCCACAAATGTTAAAGCGTGTGTGCCAGCCATAAGGAGCAAGGACAGTTCCAGCTGAGCGATGGATCTCACGACAGTTTTTCTAATTAAATTCGTAGGCGTAAAACCTTAAAAACAGGGGAGATATAATACTAGAAACACATCAGTGGATCCATATATATATATATATGTGTGTGTGTGTATATATATATATATATATATATATATATATATATAATATATAAAATGTGGTAGTGCGAGTTTGGGAATTATTTTATTCCCCGAGCGACAGCGAGGGGTATAAAACAATTCCCACACGAGTTTTATAAATTTCGTATGGCATTCCAGTGAATGTTATAATTTATTTATTATCCACAAACTAGGATTCTGAACAAACGTTAAATATGTTTGTAATCGCCGTGAAGTGGAATGACGTTAAACAACAAAACAAAAAAAAACTAACGGCCGCTCATGTAGTACAGTATTATCTATTTATCCAGATTTTCGTTTAATTCTGCCTGCCTCTTTATAAAATGGGAGCCCGTACGCCTAAGAATAAAAATTATATAAATAATCCTAAATAAGGAACATATGAGACATTTATAGAAACTTTAAATACATACGCATTAGTACTCTTTTAATTATTAGACATTTAAGCGGGCAGAATCGCCACGTCAGCATGCTAAATATATAGATATGCACTCAGTTTCCTTTGCTGACGTGACAGCTACAATTACTTATTTAAAAATACATCCATGTTGTAAACCAATTAATATGTTGCCAGAGTATATATTTCGACAGCTAATTGATGTGATTACCTCTGGGGGAATAACTCTAACGATTTCAAAGACGGAGTTAAAATTTCAATAAAATAAAAATAAAAAACCCCAAAAACGCGGAAGTAATAAGTGAGGCAGGGTGATTACATTTGCTTATATAAATAACATTTTCGCCGATTACAGGACGCGATGCGGCTCAGCGGTAGAGCGATCGTCTGAGGTTCACAGGATCGATCTTCGTCCGTGGACTAGGTTTTTTTTTCCAAACCAAACACCAGGGTAGTACCCTCCGGGGGTGCAGGGGTAGGGTGTAGTTGCCCCCCCCCCTGCACCCCCTCCCCGAGAATCTCACCTTTTTTTTTACTCCAGAAAATAACATACACATCTCAGGGTTTAATATGTATAGTATTTCATGTGTTTATAAAAAAAAAGTAGTCCTCCACCCTCCCGGATTTTGATCAGGGTACGGCCCTGAACACAAATAATAACCAGAAGAACAAGCAAACAAAAAGAAAGAAACAAAAAAACCAACACCTGAAACCCATAAAGTTGAACTTTTGTTTTGTTTTGTTTAACGACACCACTAGAGCGCATTAATTAATTTAATCACCGGCTATTGGATATCAAACATTTAGTAATTCTGACTCATAGTCATGAGAGGAAACCCGCTATGTTTTTTCGATTACTAAGAAGGGATCTTTTATACGCACTTACTTCTCCACACACTGGCCTCGGTGGCGTCGTGGCAGGCCATCGGTCTACAGGCTGGTAGGTACTGGGTTTGGATCCCAGTCGAGGCATGAGATTTTTAATCCAGATACCGACTCCAAACCCTGAGTGAGTGCTCCGCAAGGCTCAGTGGGTAGGTATAAACCACTTGCACCGACCAGTGGTCCATAACTGGTTCAACAAAGGCCATGGTTTGTGCTATCCTGCCTATGGGAAGTGCAAATAAAAGATCCCTTGCTGCTAATCGGAAAGAGTAGCCCATGTAGTGGTGACAGCGGGTTTCCTCTCTCAATATCTGTGTGGTCCTTAACCATATGTCTGACGCCATATAACTGTAAATAAAATGTGTTGAGTGCGTCGTTAATTAAAACATTTCTTTCTTTGACCAGTTGTGGTGCACTGGTTGGAACAAGAAAAAAGTCAATCATTTGAACGGATCCACCGAGGTGGTTCGATCCTGCAACGCAAACACCTCAGGTGAGCATTATCTCCCCCCTCCCCCTTAAACCCATGGTATATTTTCAGATCTCGCGTTTATAGCCATTGATACACGTTTTAATTACTAAAAGTACAATATATAATAAAATTATATTCAATTCATTTCTGGCTAGAGATTGTGGAAGCTATCTTAGCGCTACGAAATCGTAACCCCCCCCCCCCCATCGTAGGTTAGTGAGAGAGAGAGAGGAGGGGAGAGAGAGAGAGAGAGAGAGAGAGAGAGAGAGAGAGAGAGAGAGAGAGAGAGAGAGAGAGAGAGAGGAGGAGGGAGGGAGGGAGGGAGGGAGGGGAGGGAGGGGAGGAGAGGGAGGGGAAGGGAGGGGAGAGAGAGAGAGAGAGAGAGAGGAGAGAGAGAGAGAGAGAGAGAGAGAGAGAGAGAGAGGAGAGAGAGAGGGGGGGGAGGGGGAGAGAGAGAGAGAGAGAGAGAGAGAGAGAGAGAGAGAGAGGGAGGGAGGGAGGGAGGAGGGAGGGAGAGAGAGAGAGAGAGAGAGAGAGAGAGAGAGAGAGAGAGAGAGAGAGAGAGGGAGGGAGGGAGGGAGGGAGAGAGGGAGAGAGAGAGAGAGAGAGAGAGAGAGAGAGAGAGAGAGAGAGAGAGAGAGGGGAGAGAGAGAGAGAGAGAGGAGAGAGAGAGAGATGGAGAGAGAGAGAGAGAGAGAGAGAGAGAGAGAGAGAGAGAGAGAGAGCGAGAGAGAGAGAGAGAGAGAGAGAGAGAGAGAGAGAGAGAGAGAGAGAGAGAGAGCACTAAGATAGAAAAGTAAAGTTTGTTTTGTTTCACGACCCCACTAGAGCACATTAATTTTATTAATCATCGGCTATTGAATGTCAAACATTTTTGGTAATTTAGACATATGGTCTCAGAGATGAACCCGGTACATTTTTCCATTAGTAGCAAGGGAAAGAAAGAAATGTTTTATTTAACGACTCACTCAACAGATTTGCATTTACGGTTATATGGCGTCAAACATATGGTTAAGGATCACACAGATAATGAGAGAGGAAACCCGCTGTCGCCACTTCGTGGGCTACTCTTTTCGATTAGCAGCAAGGGATCTTTTATATGCTCCATCCCACAGACATCATAGTAAATACCACGGCTTTTGATACACCAGTCGTGGTGCACTGGCTGGAACGAGAAATAGCCCAATGGGCCCACCGACAGGGATCAATCCTAGACCGACCGCACATCAAGCGAACGTTAAAATACCACTGGGCTACGTCTCGCTCTAGGTAAGATAGATTTGACAATCTGGGCCCTGGTCTGCCTTAGTTACAACTCCGGGGGTGGGGGGTGCTGGGGGTGCGCAGTACCATGGAGATTCTATATATCATGCATGTTACTTTCCACCCGGAATCAAGCCACTGGCGGGACGTAGCCCAGTGGTAAAGAGTTCAACCTATGTTTTGTCCCAGTCAGTGCACCACGACTGATATATCAAAGGCCGTGGCATGTGCTATCCTGTCCATGGGATGGTGCATATAAAAGATCCCTTGCTACTAATGGTAAAATGTTTCAGGTTTTCCTCTCTTAGACTATGATTAATAAATCAATGTGCTCTAGTGGTTTCGTTAATCGAAACAAACTTCTTCTTCTGGCCATACCGAATCTTGAAAGAAAGGAAGGAATGTTTTATTTAACGAAACACTCAACACATTTTATTTACAATTATATGGCGTCGGACATATGGTTAAGGACCACACAGATATTAAGGGAGGAAACCCGCTGTCGCCACGTCATGGACTACTCTTTTCGATTAGCAGCAAGAGATTTTTTATATGCACCATCCCACATACAAGATAGTATATACCATGGCCTTTGTTGGACCAGTTGTGGAGCCCTGGCTCGAACAAGAAATAGCCCAATGGGCCCACTGACAGGAGTCAATCCTAAATCGATCGCGCATCAGGCGAGCGCTATACCACTGAGCTAAGTCTCTTGAGAGGATATGAGCATGTAAAAAACATTTCAATACTACCGGCCTCGGTGGCGTAGTGGTTAAGCCATCGGACTACAGGTTTATAGGTACTGGCTCCAAGCCACAGCGAGTTATTAAGGGCTCAATGGGTAGGTGTAAGGCCACTACACCCTCTTCTCTCTCACTAACAACTAACCAACTAACCCACTGTCCTAGACAGATAGCCCAGATATCTGATGTGTGTGCCCAGGACAGCGTGCTTGAATCTTAATTGGATATAAGCACGAAAATAAGTTGAAATGAATGAATGAATGAATGTTTCAATACTATTATTTTGGAATAAGGTAGATACCATTTTGAACTTTGCAGCCCCTTCCCAATATGAAATCCTGCAATGATTTTGTATTTTATAATCTTGTTTTCCTTTTTCTTCCACTCGCTAAACAATGTTTGAAATAACTGGGTCGCTGAGCAAGAAATTGCCCAATGGGGCCACCGACGGGGATTGATCCCACACCGACTGTGCATCAGGTGAGCACTTTACCACTGGGTTACATCCCCGCCCCTTGTGGGTCAAAGATAATTATTATAATATGATTACTAGTATGTGTTATATATTCCCCACAAAAAAATAAGCAACTTTTTTTTTTCCTAATAATTTTTTTTTTTAACTTTTTTTTCTCATAAAATTAATCATCCTTTCTTTCCCTTAATAAAGTTATAGTTTGTTTGGTTTAACGACACCACTAGAGTACATTGATTTATTAATCATCAGCTATATGTTTTCATTTAATTTCAACTGATTTCCGTGCTGATATCCAATTAAGGCTCAGGCACGCTGTCCTGGGCACACACCTCAGCTATCTGGGCTATCTGTCCAGGACAGTGTGTTAGTTGTTAATTGTTAGTGGTTAGCAGAAGAGGGTGTAGTGGTCTTACACCTATCCATTGTGTCGTTAAAACTCGCTCTGGGTGGGAGTCGGTTGATGGTGTGTCCCAGACGCGAGCTCCTTTAGGGGACCGGGGAGGGGGCTTCACGCCAAAACATGTTTAAATCAAATACCAATATTAAAATGTTTTTGAACATTTGTGCGAATGGGATGTAGCCCAGTGGTAGAGCGCTCGCTTGATGCGCGGTCAGTTTGGGATCGATCCCCGTCGGTGTGCCCATTGGGCTATCTCTTGTTCCAGCCTGTGCACCACGACTGGTATATCAAACGCTGTGGTATGTGCTATCCTGTCTGTGGGATGATTCATATAAAAGATCTCTTAAGTGCTACTAAGTGAAACATTTAGCGGGTTTCCTCTTTAAGACTATATGTTAAAATGACCAAATGTTTGACATCCAATAGCCGATGATTAATAAATAAATGTGCTCTAGTGGTGTCGTTAAACAAAACAAAATTTTAAACAATTGTTTTTAATGGGTGACATGTAATATATTCTATGGCATAGTGTTTTGGGGAAGAAGGCCCACATTACCAGATCAGAGGCGGATCGGGGGGGGGGGGGGGGGCAGGGGCCCGGCCTCCCTAAATTTTGCAACAGGTATAATTATATGTTAATTTTCATTTTATATATATAGGGGCCCCCCCAAACCTCCTCCAAAGTTCCATTGGCATTCTGCTTCATGTCATTGCCCCCCCCCCCCCCCCCCCCCAAATGGATTTTACTGGATCCGCCAATGCAGATAATTAATGCATGCGAGTGTACTTGTGAATATTATTCGAGCTAACCTTTTAAAATGTTGCACCTTCCCTGAAAACTGTAGGTCTTCCCCTTTTAAAAATAAACACCCTTCCCTAGAAAACCCTGCATCCGCCTCTGGAGAGTTTGGGTGGGTGGGAGGGGGCGACTTTTTTTGAAAATTTTCTTTATAAAATATTTTTTTCCGGAGGAGCATAACTCGGGCATCCCCTAGAACGTTTACTACAGACACCAGACTGACCCCCCCCCTCCCCCCCACAGACACTGAAAAATTCGTCCAATTGTCAGCTCCGTAACCACGTTACAATCTGCCTGACAGTATCCGTTCAGGCCCGTTTGCAGAAATTTATATGAGGGGGTGCGTAATCGACGGTCCAAAGGGCCGGAGTTGCTAGGGGGGTCCGGGGGTATGCCCCCCCCCACCCCCCTGAATTTTTTTAAAATCTAGAATGCAGGAGATGCATTTTCCTGCATTCTGGGAAATAAATTTGAAATGTTTCTTTGCCTCAAAATATGTCAAATATATTTTTTACATATCCACGGACGGACCTTGGCAGATTATAGGGGGTGCGTACGCACCCCTCGCACACCCCCTGCGTATGGGCCTGCTGTTATCCGGGTGTATATATATGCGAACATAGCTTTAAACTCCTGATTTAAATATTGCTTGCCATAGGCCTACCTTACAATATATATTATATTATATTATATATATATATATATATATATATATATATATATATATATATATATATATATATATATATATACATACATATATACACACAGTATGACACACTAATCAAGATACAGTAACTTCATATTTCATTGTCCTATTATGCTATAACGATCATTACGATGGCATCGGAAACTAACCAAGTGTAGGCCTACGCATTCCATGTGCACGTTATGCACTATACATGACATCAATGAAGTCCACAAACTCGCTGCTTATTAAATTTATTTTCCATTTTTAACCACTTAACCGTTTACACCGTTAACGTCCTACTCAACGGACGTGTGATCTACCAATAAGCTCACGGTTTTCACACGTAGACTGAAAAAGTCGGTCAACACTTCCTACTGCTGGCGTAGTGCTAAAAACAGCACGGGTTGTGATACGGTTCAGTGGATGTATTCATACCCAAGTATGAGGCACTCTACGTATATCGGTGAATTTTCTCGTTGGTTTTTGCCTAAATTATCCACATGAATCAAAATATATGGCGTCGTCGGTTCCCCTATTGCTCTGCCTCCAAACCGTAGCGATTTTGTGCTCAGGTGTACTACAACAAGGTAGGTCAACTGTTTTTTTTTCTTCACAAAAAAGGTCGGAATACACGATCACCCATGACCTCAACTCGCAGAAAAACAACATGGCGAAAGGCCGCAATGGCCTCGGCTCTTTCTATCGCTGCCCATTTGTCGAAACAATTTGCACTTCTGTTATTTCTGTTCAAGAATCTTTCGAGGCTTTTATTTTGTTGGTTGTCATTCGTGCCTTTCTATCGATAAATGTATTAATGTGCAAGACAAAACGTCAAAGGAAATAGTTTTGTTTACATTGTATTTTTCATGTTTTAAAGCGTAACATTGGCCAGGCGTTTGGTCAGGTGACATTGACCGAATACTTGAAATCCTTGGGATTGCATTGTGAATGTGACCATCTTAGAGTGTATACTTCATACTTGAAGCCAAACATATATGTAAAAATACAAAACAGATGTCAAGGTTTATACTTGCAACCAGTTATTTCACTGATAAACTGATGCTCTTAACAGTAACTAGCTGAGAAAATACTCCTCTTTAGGCAAACATGAAATTAAAAATATATATAGTGCCTAAACTAGGCTAAAGAGTACATTGTTTCAGTGATAAAGAACAAATATTTCATTTAACGACACTCAGCACATTTTATTTACGGTTATATGGTGTCCGACATATGGTTAAGGACCACACAGATATTGATAGAGGAAACCCGCTGTCGTCACTTCAAGGACTACTCTTTTCGATTAGCACCATGGGATCTTTTATATGCACCATCCCACAGACAGGATAGTACATACCACAGCCTTTGATATACCAGTCGTGGTGCACTAGCTGGAACGATCCCAGACTGACCGCGCATCTAATGAGCGCTCTACCACTGGACTACATCCCGCCCCAGTGATAAAGATATCAGCTTTATCTTGTGGAGGTTACAGTGATAGGTGGTGAATATCCAGAGGGTATTATGAATGGCATTCACCATTCGACCTGAACTAGATAAAGCCAATATCTCGAGTAGGTAACCAGTAATCTTGTTTATCCTGCAATCCTGCATAATACCATAATAATAAATAAACTATTTTTTGTCACAACATTGCCATTTTACAGAGAAGAGATCCATGCATATTGATTGTCTTTCTTGTCTTGAATATGTAAATATTTGGGTGAGACATAGTCCAGTGGTAAAGCGCTCGCTTGATGCATGGTCGGTTTGGGATCGATCCCTGTCGGTGGGCCCATTGGGATATTTTTTGCTCCAGCCAGTGCACCATGACTGGTACATCAAAGGCCGTGGTATGTGCTATCCTGTCTATGGGATGGTGCATATAAAAGATCCCATGGTGCTAATCGAAAAGAGTAGTCCTTGAAGTGACGACAGCGGGTTTCCTCCCACAATATCTGTGTGGTCCGTAACCATATGTCCTATGCCATATAACCGTAAATAAAATGTGTTGAGTGCGTCGTTAAATAAAACATTTCTTTCTTTTTATTTGTGTATAATGTATTTTAAATGGATAAATATCATGTTGTTAAGTTATTTGTGATTATTCATATTATAATTTAGCATTGCTTTGTTTGTTTACATTTTAAGGTCAAGGGTTATCATCCTTTTTCTGACTCATAACTAGGGTCAAACTAAAGTAGTTCTGTCCCCAAAAACTATATTGTTGGTAATTTTTATCTAGTCGTTGAATTTTATCAATATGTTTATTTAGTGTTTTCCCTAGCTTGTTTTAGCATGGTGCAGCACCATGCCTCAATAGTCTAGCACCATCTTGCCTTAATCAGCACCATGCTGCCCTGAGGTTAAACAAGCCTTTTTCACCAATTAATTCTAAAATTGCCTTTATGAAACACCCCAAAAGGTATTGTTAATTAATAAAATATGCCTTTTATATATTTTGCCATTCATTTATTAAAGCAAGCACATAAATTACATTGATGTTTATTTCAGTTAATTATTGTGTATTTTTAATGAAAAACAAGTGCCCTGAAAATGGTGAAAATGCCCCAAAAGTGTTTGGTCTACCATGTCTTGTCAAATTTCTAGGGAAATCACTATTATTATTAAAACTATTTTCATACTGCAGAAAAACATACATTTCACATGCATAGGAAGCGATGGTTTTTATATATTTATACATGTATTTATATACGTATGTGTACTATAGCTGTGATGATAGTATTGTACTGCAGTATTATTGTCATGGTACGATGCATTGATCCAGGACAGCTGTATCGCAATACAATACATTCATGTTTTAATAATGTTTGGTAAAAAAGTTGATGCAGAAATTTACGAACTTATGAACATGCACAGTAGAACAGTGCAAACATAATTTCAACTTTCAATTTCTGGAATTCCCAAGCATTAGCTTATCGTGTTTCATAAACTTTGAACTAAAAAGTTTTGATTATCAGTGCACCACAACTGGTATGTGCTTTTCTGTATGTGGGGAAAGTGCATATATATATATATATAAAAGACCCCTTGAGCACTACATTAGTAAAAATGTAGCAGGTTTCCTCTGTTGACTACGAGTCCGAATTACGAAATGTTCCAGTAGCTGATGATTACTTACTCTGTGTACTCTAGTGAGTGAGCAGGACTTAGCCCAGTGGTAAAGTGCTCGCTTGATTTGCAGTCTGTCTGGGATCGATCCCCGTCGGTGGGCCCTTTGGGCTTTTTCTCGTTCTAGCCAGTGCACCACAACTGGTATATCAAAGGCCGTGGATACAGTCTTTGCCAGGAAAGGCGAGTACTCACTCCCGTTCCCCTCCACACTCGCCTGGAAGGTTTTAGGAGAGTGGCAAACTGATCGCCTCTCACTAAAATATTTAATACATTTTATTTGACACATCAATAGATCGCTCGCCTAGCACAATTTCAGGGGAGACATCTTCAGCTCGCCTTGATTTTACTCCTGGCGAAGACTGAATATGTACTACCCTGTCTGAGATGGTGCATATAAAAGATCCCTTGCTTCTAATCTAAACGATTCACTAAACTAGTTCATGAAGTGGCAATAGTGGGTTTCCTCTCTTAATATCTGTGTGGTCCTTAACCATATGTCTGACGCCATATAACCATAAATAAAATGTGTTGAGTGTGTCGTTGCATAAAACCCTTCTTTCTGTATACGCTAGTGGTGTCGTTAAACAAAACAAACTTTAACATTGTTTGCAGTTGACCAGTCAAGTACTAATTGCATCCCAGCCAAATTCATAATTTCAGTAGTGCCAGAAAATACTTTGTACTGTAAAATGTATTATTTTCGCGGGATCAAATTTTCATGATTTTATTGAAAATGAGTGTTCATAGGCATTTATTTTTGCGAATTCAAAATCTGTCCCCCCCCCCCCATAATCCTCCTTGTTATAAAAACTGAAAAACAACATTAAGTAACAGTTCTGATGTTATAATTTTGACGTTAAAATTGTTTACGTCAAATACTGTAAGCTTGCACAAAGTGCTTAGGCTACCCTGTGCTTTTTCTTCACATTTTACATCCTCTTAAACTTTTTTATAAAAACCGAACCCGAAAACAAAATCTTTGGAATTTGATCAACGCGGACAATGAAATCTAGCGCAAGTTTGATTTAAACATTATTTAATACCGTCAAGATATTTGTTCAGTACAGTTTATGATTGACTAACAGATTTAATTTTTTTCTTCACATTTTAACATACTGTGATGCTTACTTTAACATAAAGTTAAAACAAATACAAAAGAAAACATTAAAAAAAAAAATGTCTTTAATGCTTGCTAAAGTTAACAGTATTATAAAAGAACTGAATATCAGCCCCAGTACTGAAATAAAATACAGGGGCATAGCCAGAAATTTTCTTAGCATGCCTGAGCGGGGATTTTCAGGGGGCCTCTCCCTGTGAAAAGTTTGTAGATGCAATCTGAGCCTTTTCGGGGGCCTTTTTTATTTGTTAAAATTTTGTTGGTAATCTTTTTTTAGAGTCAATTTTAAGAGGATATTTTATAGAACAATTACAGACAGCCTCGACCTATTCCCAAATTTTGTTTCTGCATTACACACATGCGTAATGGCCTTTGAAATATATACATAATCATTTGGAGGGATTCCTTTTTGCGGTGGCTATGCTACTTTCACTTTATTAATGGTACTTCTATACTAAAGTGACATTTTAAACGTTTTTTTTTTTTTAAAGCTCATTATGCGATTTTTGAATTTTTGTGACACTTTTGGATTCCTGTTTATGTTAACTGTTTTTAACGTGTAAAATTATAGGCAATCTAATATTATATCTACATATATTCCTTTAGAATAAAATAGCAGCAGATAATTTAGCCGTCTCCAGCGGTCTGAGCACATTTCTTTAAAACTTTTGGCTCGACTCTATACTGAACATTTACTTCAGACTGGTTGCAAATTACAACTGTTGAAATATAACGTTGTTTACTGATTTGCTGCACATCAAATATCTAAAAGTCAGCCTAAAACATTTGTCGAAATACTAGTAGTATGTCTGCGTGAATAAACGTCCTGTAATCGTAAAGTTTGCATGTTTTAATTTCGGAACGTTTACAGGTCATGATGTAACCAGTTTGCGGTTCGCGTAAATTTAACTTTGCGTAACCGACACACGAACAGAACGGCAGTTCGCATGGAATATTGTGCCCTGTTGTCATGTAACATATTTTCTTTACTTTGATATTGCTTCATGATATACAATTTTTTAAGTGTCACATTTTTATTATTATAGTCCTATGCAGCGGAAACTAACGGGGTCTCGGATCTGATTGAACGAGACTAATTTTTTTTTTTAAAGTCCAGTTTTCATCAGCCATTAATTAAGCGTGTAATTAATTTTCACAAATTTTATTCAGACGCAAAAAATAAATTCCACGCGAAAATAAAGTATTTTACAGTATTACTTTATTTTTAACAAAACATTTATTAGTTACATACTTTTACATGTAATAGTATACTTTTTATGAAAATATGCTTGAAATTGATTTCCTTTAAAAGTCTTTTATTAATGGAAGTGGCAGTATTTGATAAAATATTACGGTTTGAGTCAGGTATATAATCGGAACCTTTCGACTGAATGCGGAACATAACAAAACCTAAATGTTCACTTCATCTATTTTATGTACTGTTACATGTAAAAGTATGTGTTTAATGAAAATATGGTTAAAACTGTTTCACATACCTGTAAATAGTCATTTTATTAATTGAAATTTAATTTCGAAACTGTGCTACGCTACGACACTAGTACCTTTATATGTTATGCCAAACTTTTAATGTAGTCCATCTAGACGTTTTACTAGTCATGTTTTTTTCGCTTGTTCCAGTCAATATAACTATGCAGTGTCTGCGGAGATGTTCTCGACAGTTTAGAAAAAATACTATGGATCATCCAT
Organism: Gigantopelta aegis; assembly: GCF_016097555.1. Lineage (NCBI taxonomy): Eukaryota > Metazoa > Mollusca > Gastropoda > Neomphalida > Peltospiridae > Gigantopelta > Gigantopelta aegis. The sequence goes on along the minus strand of NC_054703.1, from coordinate 25,700,996 downwards.
GTTTAGGGAGTCGACACGTGATGTCATTTTAACAAATTGTCAATATCAAGCAGGTAGATGTGTGGAATCATTTCAAAATGACAAAAAAAAAGAAGTAAAGTTTGTTTTATTTAACGACGCCACTAGAGCACATTGATTTTTAATCTTATCATCGGCTATTGGACGTCAAACATATGGTCATTCTGACACTGTTTTTAGAGGAAACCCGCTGTCGCCACATAGGCTACTCTTCTTTACGACAGGCAGCAAGGGATCTTTTATTTGCGCTTCCCACAGGCAGGATAGCACAAACCATGGCCTTTGTTGAACCAGTTATGGATCACTGGTCGGTGCAAGTGGTTTACACCTACCCATTGAGCCTTGCGGAGCACTCACTCAGGGTTTGGAGTCGGTATTTGGATTAAAAATCCCATGCCTCGACTGGGATCCGAACCCAGTACCTACCAGCCTGTAGACCGATGGCCTGCCACGACGCCACCGAGGCCGGTTCCAAAATGACAAGTTTAACATCCCAGTACATCCCTAAGTGAAGGCCAATCAGTGGAAGAACTTTACGCAACTGATTAGGTGATCACAAAGTATGACAGTACATCAATATGTTGTTGTTATATCGTCACCAGCGGTGTACCAAGCATTGTGTAGACCATACTTCAGGTTCATAAGACAGGAGAGGATTACTGTACTTTTAACAAATAAATTTATAATACATGTATGTAAAGCACAATATATTAAAATTAAAAAAATATGTCTCGCTGAAATTTTAATGATGCACAGGAATGTTTTTCCGTGAGTTTATATATATATATATATATATATATATAAATATATATATATATATATATATATATGATAATAGATGGTGCATATAAAATATTCCTTACTACTAATGAAAAAATGTAGCAGGTTTACTCACTAAGACTCAGAGCCCTCAAAAGTACCCGGTCTCCGGCGGCAAATCGCCGCCTGAAACAGCTTTTGCCGCCGCCTACTTTTCGTTGATGGTAAAAAAAAGTGTTTTCTCTTCTTTAATTTCTTCGATTTTTCAAATGTTTCTAGGGGAGGGCCCCCAGACCCCCCAGCTTTGCCCCCCTGCTATCATCACTGTTGTAGCCTGCTACTTAAACTATTGAGGGCGCTGAAGACTATATGTCCAAATTACCAAATGTTTGACATTCAATAGTGATGATTAATAAATTAATGTGCTCTAATGTTGCCTTAAACAAAACAAACACTCACACATAGTAATATGAATAGATATTTAACAAAACTATTTGCTTCAAGTCTTCCAATATGTGTGTTTGTGCGAGTCTATGTGTATGTACGTATATATTTGTTTTTGTTATACATACAATGTATGTCTGTGTTTGTAATTATTTGTAATAATGTCTTTTTTGTTAAACACTGTGTATCAGTCTTAACCACATACATGTAAATTAATTTTTAATGTTGTCATCTGTGTGCTAATTGATTTGGTGGTATATAATATAATATACCATTCACAGATTTACTAAAAGCACTTGTTTTGAGGTGTGAATAATCGGCCATAGCAATATTAATATCTGCAGCATCTGTTGTAAATGTATACCCTCGACAGCTGAACATAAATATCATTTATTAACATATATTAAAGGGACTGTCCTGAATTTTCAGCCATTGTAAGATGTTTATGATAACAGTCTTGTTGGTGACTACTGTTTCATACTAAATACATTTTCTTGTTTAGAATACCAGTGTCTGTATATTGAATGTGTTTGCATTCATATACTAATGTTTGAAGCACTCAGTTTTTACTTTAATTCGTGATTGATATTTGTTTGTACGTACAGAATTATTGGGAGGTAAAATCCAGTCTGGGGTACTACAAGCATTAGGACAACAAACACCGTGTAAATATATACAGACACTGATATTTTAAATAAGAAAATGTATTTAATTTGTATGTTACGCCATCAAAAAGGCTGTGTTTGTTGAACACATTTTACAATGGTTGTAAACTCAGGACTGTACCTTTAAAAGATTTTAAACAGTTTTGATACAATGTGGCTAACCAAATTAAAGTGACAGATCCTAGTTTTCGAACATGGTCTAGTGTACCACAGTTTGTATATCAAAGGGTGTGGTATGTGCTGTGAATGGTGCCTATAAAAGATCCCTTACTACTAATGACTAAATGTAGCAAGTTTCTTTTATGAGTATATGTGAAATTGCTAAAAAAATTATATCCAGTAGCCCATGATTAAAATCAATATGCTTTAGTGGTGTGATTAAACAAAACGAACTTCAACTTTATAGGAAATATTCTTGTCCAGGGCTTCTAGATTATGGTAGCCCCTCTTCTATGGCTAATGATATTCAATGTTGTGCTAGTAAATAACTACCATTGCCATGCCCGATGGCTAGTGAATTTGTTTTGGTCAAATGCTGCATTTAAGTCTTATTTTGTAAATGTGAATATCCTGCCCTTTCCTCCCGTCAAATCTAAAGGTTTTTAAAGTTTATCTCCTTTTTTAGATAACATATCAAATTATTCCTATTAGTAACGTATTTACTTAAAGTAGGTTTAGTGAATTTTTAATCATGGCTAGTAAATTTTTTAAAATCACTGATCCCAAGGCTAATGGATTATTACAACAATTCTAGAAGTCCTTTCAATGTCATTGATTCATAATTGTTCTAGTTGCCGTCAAGTTCAGGTTGGAGTAGTTTTCTTTCTAGCTTGTGTTAACAGTGAAGGTACATGTTATGTGGTGGTTGTAATCGGTGCGGGTTATCAATGCAATTTAAGCACCTGATTTGTAATCGGTGGGGGCTGTCACTTAGATAGCTCACTGAGAGATATCCATGTGTTAGGTCACTGCATATCATCACTTAGAAAACCACCCACCAACACCTCCACACTTAACCCTGTAATATAGATCTGACGAAAGTTGCGGTGAAAGGTAGCCCAGTGGTAGCAGACTCGCCTAAGTGTCTGTCCATTGAGAGTGATATCTCCAGGTGGTAGTTAACCATATATCATCACAAAACTCTGCCAATACCTCCACATTTAACTGTATAATATGGATCTGATAAAAGTTGCGGTGAGATGTAGCCCAGTAGTAGCAGACTCGCCTGAAGTGTCGGTCCATTGAGAAAAATATCTCCAGGTGGTAGTTAACTGTATATCATTACAAAACTCTACCAATACCTCCATACTTAACCGTATAACATGGATCTGATGAAAGTGGCAGTGAGATGTAGTCCAGTGGTAGCAGACTCGCCAGAAGTGTCCGTTAGACCCATCAGACTTTTCCCCAGGATATTTTTAAGGCGGTTACATTTTCACTATCAGTTTAACGCAAATGCAAATGCCAGCTTTGTTGTCTATGACAATTAGTAATCGCCTGTTGTTAAACGGAAGGGTGCTGAGGGCCCTGCACCTAATTAGGTATGTAGGACATGTTTCACCTGTTGGAAGTGTGAATACCTGTGTCCTGTAAAGTTTTAAAAGTTGATCCAACCAACAGTTGATTGTCACATATAGCCAAATGAAGCATAGAGGCATTTGATTTAAGGCCCTTACATGGTGCCAACGCACTTACTTATACATGAGGGCTTGTAGAATTTTTATAAAATCCACTAGCCATGGGATCGGTGATTTAAATTTTTTACTAGCCACGATTAAAAATTCACTAGCCCTACTGTACTTTAAGTTAAAACAATTTTACTAATTAATATTAATAATCGGATATGTCACCTAAAGAGGGAGATAGAGCTTAAAAACACTAACATTGGGTGGTGGTGGGGGAAGGATATTCATAATTACAAAATAGACTTAACTGCAGCATTTGACAAATTTCTTTTCACTAGCTGTCGGGCATGACAATAATAGTTATTTACTACCCCAACACTGAAATTCACTAACCATGGGAGTGGGGCTACCATAATCTAGAAGCCATGTGCACCTAAGTTGTAGTGGCCCCATACACCTCTGGGGAAACGTCAGCCCATCAAGCAGTTCCACCCAACCATTTGGTCAACAATGTGTACGTGTAACTCGGGATGTCGGTTTGACATCCAATAGCCGATGATTAATAAATCAATGTGCTCTAGCAGGGGACGATATTTAAAAATCTTAGGTAACCGGAAGTCAGTTCATGTGAGTTTTACTTAGGTAACCGATTGTTGTTACGTGAATATAGTTCCCTTTCATTACTGATATATGGCACTTTTAATTTAGAATGTAATTGTTCACCACGTAACTGATTGGTGGTTCTAGTGATTTTAAAGTTGCATAACCAACAAGCGAAGAGAACAATGGTTCTCGTGAAATATTGTGCCCTGCTCTAGTGGTGTCATTTAACAAAACTTTTAAACTTTTGCTGCCAATGAAAAAATAGTGGGTTTACTCTGAAGACTCGGACCGGCCTCGGTGGCGTCATGGCAGGCCATTGGTCTACAGGCTGGTAGGTACTGGGTTCAGATCCCAGTCGAGGCTAGGGATTTTTAATCCAGATACTGACTCCAAACCCTGAGTGAGTGCTCCGCAAGGCTTAATGGGTAGGTGTAAACCACTTGCACCGACCAGTGATCCATAACTGGTTCAACAAAGGCCATGGTTTGTGCTATCCTGCCTGTGGGAAGCGCAAATAAAAGATCCCTTGCTGCCTATCGTAAAAAAGAGTAGCCTATGTAGCGACAGCGGGTTTCCTCTAAAAACAGTGTCAGAATGACCATATGTTTGACGTCCAATAGCCGATGATAAGATTAAAAATCAATGTGCTCTAGTGGCGTCGTTAAATAAAACAAACTTTACTGAAGACTCTGTATTTCTGCCAGAAAGAAAATTTTGGGTATGGTGCCATGGAATTGAATATTTACAATGTGTGACAGGGGTTATGGGGGCCTCCCCCGGAAAGAAAATGGGTTAGGTTTAGGGTTATGATTCAGAAAATCATACAGTAGAAAGAAACAAATGTTTTATTTAACGATGCACTCGACACATTTTATTTTCGGTTATATGGCATCAGAAAATCATACAGTAATGATAGGAGTCTTTAATTTGATCAAACGGTGAACTTAAAAAAAGAAAAAATCTCCCAAAATTTTACTGTCTGGCAAAACCCCTGAGACTGCATATCAGAATTACAAAGTGTTTGACATTCAATAGCCGATGATTGATTATTCAATGTGCTCTAGTGGTGTCTTTAAACAAAACAAACTTTTAACTTGTAAATAATTTGTAGTGCATCCGATCACAACTGCTCGGTTACTGAGCTCTGTGATTCCGGGATCACAAGTTCACAGTTCTGTGACCCGTCACAACTGCTCGGCTACTGGGCTCTATGATTAGGGATCACCAGTTGTTCACAGTTCTATGACCCATCACAACTGCTCGGCTACTGAGCTCTATGATCCCAGGATCACAAGTTTACAGTTCTGTGACCAATCACAACTGCTTGACTACTGATCACCAGTTCACAGTTCTGTGACCCATCACAACTGCTCAGTTACTGAGCTCTATGATTCCGGGATCACCAGTTGTTCACAGTTCTGTGACCCATCACAACTGCTCGGCTACTGAGCTCTATGATCCCGGTATCACAAGTTCACAGTTCTGTGACCCATCACAACTGCTCAGTTACTGAGATCTATGATCCCGGGATCACCAGTTGTTCAGTTCTGTGACCCATCACAACTGCTCGGCTACTGAGCTCTATGATCCCGGGATCACAAGTTCACAGTTCTATGACCCATCACAACTGCTCGGCTACTGAGCTCTGTGATTTTGGGATCACAAGTTCACAGTTCTATGACCCATCACAACTGCTCGGCTACTGGGCTTTATGATCCTGGGATCACCACAAGTTCACAGTTCTATGACCCATCACAACTGCTCGGCTACTGGGCTTTATGATCCTGGGATCACCAGTTGTTCACAGTTCTATGACCCATCACAACTGCTCGGCTACTGAGCTCTGTGATCCCGGGATCACCAGTTATTCAGTGTTATTGTTTTTGAGCTCTATCTCCCTCTTTAGGTGTTATATCTGATTATTACTATTATTTAGTAAAATTGTATTAACTTAAAAGTAAAGTAGGGCTAGTACATTTTTAATTGTGGCTAGTACATTTTTAAAATCACTGATCCCATGGCTAGTGGATTTTATGACAATTCTAGAAACCCTGTCAGTTCATGCGCCAGAGTAGGCAACTTTTTCATACAATATGAATGGTTGTTTGATATCTGTGATATCTGTGATAACACTGGTTAACCTGTATCTTTTTAACGGACAGGCCGTTTCACTAGTTGTTCACATGCCACAGTAGGCAACTTTTTACATACAATTTGAATGGTTATCTGATATATGTATGTGATAACACTGATGAACTTGTGTCTCTTTACGGGACACCGGCCTCGGTGGCGTCGTGGTAGGCCATCGGTCTACAGGCTGGTAGGTACTGGGTTCAGATCCCAGTCGAGACATGGGATTTTTAATCCAGATACCGACTCCAAACCCTGAGTGAGTGCTCCGCAAGGCTCAATGGGTAGGTGTAAACCACTTGCACCGGCCAGTGATCCATAACTGGTTCAATAAAGGCCATGGTTTGTGCTATCCTGCCTGTGGGAAGCGCAAATAAAAGTTCCCTTGCTGCTAATCGGAAGAGTAGCCCATATGGTGGCGACAGTGGGTTTCCTCTCAAAATCTGTGTGGTCCTTCACCATATGTCTGACGCCATATAACCGTAAATAAAATGTGTTGAGTGCGTCGTTAAATAAAACATTTCTTTCTTTCGTTCCAGCCAGTGCACCACGACTGGTATAAGAAATCTGTGTTATGTACTACCCTGTCTGTGGGATGGTGCATATAAGAAATCCCTTGCTGCTAATGGAAGAGAGTAGCCCATGAAGTGGTGACAGAGGGTTTCCTCTCTCAATATCTGTGTGGTCCTTAACCATATGTCTGATGCCATATAACCGTAAACTTAATAGCAGTAGTTTAAAATGTGCCGAGTTGTCGTCAAAGAAACATTCCTTTCCTTTCTAACTTCTAGAACCACTTGACAGCATGCAAACATGCGTGTACGTACATGTACACTTTGTTTAAAATCATGTACTCGTAAGTAATAAAACCGGTGACCGCTATCAGCTTGCGACTGGGCCAATCTCTCTTTGGCCTAAAATGTTTATGTGATCTACATGATGTGCTAAAGAGTGTGTAACACACTGCCATGCGGGCCAGGTTTCTACAATGTAACTGTGCACACTGGTTATCCATTCATTCATAACGGGGCACTGTGCTGCCGGCTGTTATGTTGTCCGACATTCTGTGGCTGGCTGGCGGAGGAATAACACTGCACAGCTCCAGTATTTGCGGTGGTGGTGTTTTTCTCTCTCTCGGTCTTGTCCATCCAGCCATCTCAATACGTGACCTTGTTCTTGTTCTTTTTTTTTCTTCCCCTTCTTTCTCCAGGTTGTGGAAGTGTGTTCTTTATGTATCTATAGGTTAGGTGGGAAAGAAAGGAATGGTTGTTTAACAATGCTGTGCTTTGTTGGTGGTGTGGTGGTTAAGGTATTGGAACTTGAGATTGGTAGGTACTGGGTTCGCATCCTAGTACCGGCTGCCTCTCAGAATTCTGAATTATCCGGTATAGTTTTAAGTGGAAAAGAAAGGAATGTTTGTTTAAGAACACTGTGCTTTGTTGGTGATGTGGTTAAGGCATTGGGACTAGAGGCTGGTAGGTACTGGGTTCACATCGTAGTACTGGCTGCCTCTTAGAATCCTGAATCCTTTGTATTGGTTAGGTGAAAAAGAAAGGAAGATTTGTTTAACAACGCTGTGCTTTGTTATGTTAGTGATGTAGTGGTTACGGCATCAGACTAAAGGCTGGTAGGTACTGGGTTCGCACCCTGTTACTGGCTCTTGAGAATTCTGAATTTTCTATATAAGTTAAAAGAAAGGAGTGGTGTAGTGGTTAATGCATCAGGACTTAGGCTGGTAGGTTTATACCCTGGTACCGGTTCCCACTTAGAAAAATCTGAATTCTGTTAATCTGTGTAAAAGTTAAAAGGACATTCCTGAGTTTGCTGCAATTTCTAAGATGTTATCGACAAACAGATACTTTTTGATGACTAATTACATAATCAAATATATTTTTCTGCATAAAATGTTAATGGCTGTATATTAAACATGTTTCTGATCGTTGTAATATTTGTACTAGGTTAAATTTCATTTTATTTCCTAAAAAAGATTTTTCGTACGTACAAAATTATTTGAAGACAAAATCCAGTTTGGGCTTTTTACAAATATTAAGACGATCAGAAAAACATTGAATATATAGACACTGATATTCTAAACAAGAAAATATATTTAATATGTAAGTTTAATCGTAGAAATTTTTTATTAGTTGGAAACATCTTACAATGCAGCAAACTCAGGAATGTCCCTTTAAGAGAAACATCTTACAATGCAGCAAACTCAGGAATGTCCCTTTAAGAGAAACATCTTACAATGCAGAAAACTCAGGAATGTCCCTTTAAGAGAAACATCTTACAATGCAGCAAACTCAGGAATGTCCCTTTAAGAGAAAAAGAATGGAGTGTTTTGTTTATAATCACAGAACTGGCTGGTATTTGTTTAAGCAATCAGACATGAGACTGGTAGGTAAGTGGTTCAAATCCTGGTAGAGGCTCTTACTCTGTGGAGGTAAATAAAACAAAACATTTCTTCCTTCCTTCCGACTGCCCTGGTTAGCTCAGGTGTGTGCCCAGGACAGCGTGCTTGAATCCTAATTGGATGTAAGCAATGAAATTGGGTTTTAATTAAATGAAAACGTACTAATTAGTGGGCCATAAGACCAGTGCATCCAGTGGCAATAAACATAACTGTACGTATAGTCCGTCCCATCATGCTATAAACATGTTTTTTGTAAATAATTTCAGTTTTGTTCGACGTAAGAAGAAAAGTTAAAGTGTTTTGAAAATAGCAGAAAAATACTAGTTTTGTATCCAATTTAGAAAACAATCGGCTCAGAAATGAATAAATTGTAGTGAATTACATAGCATGAAAAAAGTGCGTTTCCCGTGGGACGGACTATAGGTAGGTAGCAAACGACTGCTGCATGTTTATTAACCTGTTTTAATGTGCGGCTAATGATCATCGGTGTAGGATTACTGGGCATGCTTCACTGCACCTGTGTTGGGGATTTGCTACGGTTGACTGCACCCGTGAGATATTTGCTTTGGTTGACCACACACGTGCTCACGGCATTCCCTGTACATAACAGCTTTAGATATGTTTATTCATCATGACCAAGTTACTTCCCTTTGGGTGGCCGTGCCTGAGATCACATTGTGGCCCTCTGGTTAGAACATTGGTGTTGATGGTGTGGTTCTGGGTTCGAGTCCCGATACTGGCTCCAATCCTGTGTTTATTCATCATGACCAAGTTACTTCCCTTTGGGTGGCCATGCCTGAGATCACACTGTGGCCCTCTGGTTAGAACATTGAAGTTTATGGTGGTGGTGCTGGGTTTGAGTCTTGGTACTGGCTTCAATCCTGTGTTTATTCTTCATGACCTATAAAAAAATCATTGCGCTCTAGTGGCATCGTTAAATAAAACAAACTTGACTTTTCTTCATGACCTAGTTACTTTCCTTTGGTTGGCAGTGCCTGAGGTCACATTGCGTAGACATACATTAGGGTATTAGCTTGTGGCCCTTTGGTTGGCAGTGCCTGAGGTCACATTGCGTAGACATACATTAGGGTATTAGCTTGTGGCCCTTTGGTTGGCAGTGCCTGAGGTCACATTGCGTAGACATACATTAGGGTATTAGCTTGTGGCCCTTTGGTTGGCAGTGCCTGAGGTCACATTGCGTAGACATACATTAGGGTATTAGCGTGTGGCCCTTTGGTTGGCAGTGCCTGAGGTCACATTGCGTAGACATACATTAGGGTATTAGCTTGTGGCCCTTTGGTTGGCAGTGCCTGAGGTCACATTGCGTAGACATACATTAGGGTATTAGCGTGTGGCCCTTTGGTTGGCAGTGCCTGAGGTCACATTGCGTAGACATACATTAGGGTATTAGCGTGTGGCCCTTTGGTTGGCAGTGCCTGAGGTCACATTGCGTAGACATACATTAGGGTATTAGCTTGTGGCCCTTTGGTTGGCAGTGCCTGAGGTCACATTGCGTAGACATACATTAGGGTATTAGCTTGTGGCCCTTTGGTTGGCAGTGCCTGAGGTCACATTGCGTAGACATACATTAGGGTATTAGCTTGTGGCCCTTTGGTTGGCAGTGCCTGAGGTCACATTGCGTAGACATACATTAGGGTATTAGCTTGTGGCCCTTTGGTTGGCAGTGCCTGAGGTCACATTGCGTAGACATACATTAGGGTATTAGCTTGTGGCCCTTTGGTTGGAACATTGGAGTTTATGGCTGGGTGCATGGTGCTGGTTTCAGTGCTATGTTTATTCTTCATAACAAAGTTGTTTCCTTTTGGGTGGCAATGCCTGAGCTATGTTGTAGACATACACTAGAATATTAGCTAGGTGGCCCTCCGGTTAGAACATTGAAGTTTATGGCTGGGTGCATGGTGCTCAGTTCAAGTCCCGATACTGGCTCCAATCCTATGCCCACTGGAAATGTCACTGCACCGACCACTGTCTTATACCTAGCGTTGGGAATCAGGTCCCCGTTTTACGAAGCCATCTCAGCGCTATGAAATCGTAAAACGATAGTAGGTTGTGACGTCACTGCAGCACACACCATAGTGACGTCATAGATTAGGATCATTTTAAGATTTCGTAGGATAAGATTGCTTCGAGAATATGGGCCCATGCAACCGTGGTCCGTTCTACAAAGTGATCTAAGATTCATAGCTAGTTTGTGGCTCTCAGTGCGTTGTGCCCATGGTGGCCTGTTTTACAAAGTGATCTTAGGTCTAGGACCACCTTAAATGCATAGCTAGCTTGGAGTTTGTGGCTCTCGGTGCGTTGTGCCCATGGTGGCCTGTTTTACAAAGTGATCTTAGGTCTAGGACCACCTTAAATGCATAGCTAGCTTGGAGTTTGTGGCTCTCGGTGCGTCGTGCCCATGGTGGCCCGTTTTACAAAGTGATCTTAGGTCTAGGACCACCTTAAATGCATAGCTAGCTTGGAGTTTGTGGCTCTCGGTGCGTCGTGCCCATGGTGGCCCGTTTTACAAAGTGATCTTAGGTCTAGGACCACCTTAAATGCATAGCTAGCTTGGAGTTTGTGGCTCTCGGTGCGTCGTGCCCATGGTGGCCCGTTTTACAAAGTGATCTTAGGTCTAGGACCACCTTAAATGCATAGCTAGCTTGGAGTTTGTGGCTCTCGGTGCGTCGTGCCCATGGTGGCCCGTTTTACAAAGTGATCTTAGGTCTAGGACCACCTTAAATGCATAGCTAGCTTGGAGTTTGTGGCTCTCGGTGCGTCGTGCCCATGGTGGCCCGTTTTACAAAGTGATCTTAGGTCTAGGACCACCTTAAATGCATAGCTAGCTTGGAGTTTGTGGCTCTCGGTGCGTCGTGCCCATGGTGGCCCGTTTTACAAAGTGATCTTAGGTCTAGGACCACCTTAAATGCATAGCTAGCTTGGAGTTTGTGGCTCTCGGTGCGTCGTGCCCATGGTGGCCCGTTTTACAAAGTGATCTTAGGTCTAGGACCACCTTAAATGCATAGCTAGCTTGGAGTTTGTGGCTCTCGGTGCGTCGTGCCCATGGTGGCCCGTTTTACAAAGTGATCTTAGGTCTAGGACCACCTTAAATGCATAGCTAGCTTGGAGTTTGTGGCTCTCGGTGCGTCGTGCCCATGGTGGCCCGTTTTACAAAGTGATCTTAGGTCTAGGACCACCTTAAATGCATAGCTAGCTTGGAGTTTGTGGCTCTCGGTGCGTCGTGCCCATGGTGGCCCGTTTTACAAAGTGATCTTAGGTCTAGGACCACCTTGAATGCATAGCTAGCTTGGAGTTTGTGGCTCTCGGTGCGTCGTGCCCATGGTGGCCCGTTTTACAAAGTGATCTTAGGTCTAGGACCACCTTAAATGCATAGCTAGCTTGGAGTTTGTGGCTCTCGGTGCGTCGTGCCCATGGTGGCCCGTTTTACAAAGTGATCTTAGGTCTAGGACCACCTTAAATGCATAGCTAGCTTGGAGTTTGTGGCTCTCGGTGCGTCGTGCCCATGGTGGCCCGTTTTACAAAGTGATCTTAGGTCTAGGACCACCTTAAATGCATAGCTAGCTTGGAGTTTGTGGCTCTCGGTGCATCGTGCCCATGGTGGCCCATTTTACAAAGTGATCTTAGGTCTAGGACCACCTTAAATGCATAGCTAGCTTGGAGTTTGTGGCTCTCGGTGCGTCGTGCCCATGGTGGCCCGTTTTACAAAGTGATCTTAGGTCTAGGACCACCTTAAATGCATAGCTAGCGTTAGCGCTAAGAGCGCTTCGTAAAATGAGACCCAGAATTTCACCATTGATTTGCTGTCGGTTGTTAAACAAAACAAAACTTGTTTAACTTTCATCATTGATCATAGGTTGTAATTGGTTTGCACCAAATGGTCCACTTTAAATTACACGGTCGGTTGGAATTGCATAAACATAATAAGGATTTGAGTTATAAGGACTCCGCACCTACTACTGGGCTTAGATGGTTTGATCATAATCGATGGAGAGGCTCTGGAAACTTATTTTCTGGAATGACGTGTATGTAGGACGACTCCTAGGAGAACAGTGGCGCTTTCACTGACAAATTTGTTTTGTTTAGCGACACTACTAGAGCACACTGATTAATTAATCATCGGCTGTTGGATGTCAAACATTTGGTAATTCTGATATGTAGTCATGAGCCCCCCCCCCCCCCCTACACGGAACAAACACATTTTACTCAATGGTTGTCCTAAATGGACAAGTACAATTTTTCAATGCAGTTTCATTTTGAGCATCCAAAAACATTGTCCTTGCACTTGAATGATAAAAACCATTTATTTGAAGAAGTGAAAATATTGACGGACAAGTAGATTCGTAGATGTACTTGTTCGGAGAACTAGTGAAAATGTTTGCTTATTTCTATCACTGTTAATTATACTTCTAAAAACTATTTAAAGGGACATTACCGAGTTTGCTGCACTTTTTAATATGTTATTGACTAAAAGAGACTTTTTAATGATTCTAATTACATATCAAATATATATTTTTTGCATACCATATTAGTGGCTGTTTATTAAACGTGTCAAACAAAATTCTTTGAAGACAAAATTCAGTTTGGGTTTCTTACAAATATTAAGACGACCAGAAACACATTGAATATACAGACTCGTATTCTAAACAAAAAAATATATTTAATATTTAAGTTTAATCGTAGAAATATTATATTAGTCGGAAACATCTTACAATGCAGCAAACTCAGGAATGTCTCTTTAATGTTTTTTTCTTGATGAAAAACAAAGGGGCAGAACATATCACAGAAGTAAAGTGCCCACTTGATGCCTGGTCTCGTCTGGGATTTCCCCATTAATTTAATAGCAAGTGATCCTTTCCACAGACAGGACAGGACCTACATGTGCCGATGCCTTTGACCGGCCTCGGTGGCGTAGTGGTTAGGCCATCAGTCTACAGGCTGGTAGGTACTGGGTTCGGATCCCAGTCGAGGCATGGGATTTTTAATGCAGATACCGACTCCAAACCCTGAGTGAGTGCTCCGCAAGGCTCGATGGGTAGGTGTAAACCACTTGTACCGACCAGTGATCCATAACTGGTTCAACAAAGGCCATGGTTTGTGCTATCCTGCCTGTGGTAAGCGCAAATAAAAGATCCCTTGCTGCCTGTTGAAAAAGAGTAGCCTATGTGGTGACAGCGGGTTTCCTCTAAAAAACAGTGTCAGAATGACCATATATTTGACGTCCAATAGCCGATGATAAGATAAAAAATCAATGTGCTCTAGTGGCGTCGTTAAATAAAACAAACTTTTACATTTTGATAAAACAATAGTTGGGGGGGGGGGGGGGGGGTGTGTCTTTGTCAGAGGGTAAAATGGGTATGGCACCATACCCTAATTATTTTGCAGATTTGTTTTTTAAGTTAACCTTTTGAGAAAATTAATTACGTATATTATTACTGTATGATTTTTTTTTAACCCTATCCCAAAAGGTAATCCATTTTCATTCTGGGGGAGGTTCCCCAATACCCTCTGTTGACTGTGATTGCGTTCATTTCCATATTGTTTAACGACACCACTACAGCACATTGTAGTCTTAGAGAGTCTTAGAGAGTAATTCTACTACATTGTTCCATTAGTAGCAAATGATCTTTTAAGTTTTATATGCACCATTCCACAGATAGGATAGCACGTACTATTGCCTTTGATATAGCAGTCGTGGTGCACTGGCTGGAAAGAGAAATAGTCCAATGACGGGGATCGATCCCAGACTAACTGCACATTAAGCGATTGCTTTACCATTGGGCTTCATCCTGCCCATTAATAGATAGCGGACGTTTGTGCCCAGGACAGCCTGCTAGAACCATAATTGGATGTATAAGCATGAAATGCAATGGCTGGAAAATATCGTGACCAGCTTGGCAGGGTATAGCCAAATCCGATTGCTTTGAGTCCAACAACAGGACGCTTGATTAAACAATTAAGTTCTTGAACTATTTGTTCTTAGGCATAACATAAAATATTATTTGTTTCCAGTTGTATGACTATGGCACAAATTCCATTTATCTGTGTGCGTATATATATATATATAAATAAAATCCATAATGCCTGGATTGATCGGATACGCGTATACATGTGTGGAGGAAGAAAGGAAGGAAGTGTTTTATTTAATGACGCACTCCACACATTTTATTTATGGTTATATGGTGTCGGACATTTGCTGTCACAGTGAAGACATTTTCGATTAGCAGCAATGGATCTTTTATATGTACCATCCAACAGACAGGATAGTACATACCACTGCCTTTGTTACGCCGGTTGTGAAGCACTGGCTGGAACGAGAAATAGCCCATTAGGTCCACTGGCGGGGATCGATCCTAGAACGACCGCGCATCAAGCGAACACTTTACCACTGGGCTACGTCCCTCCACCTAACTGAACTGTACCGAGGTTGCTAGGTTACTCGACCATTAGAAAGTGATTGGTGCAGATTACAGATTACATACAGTGAAACTCTCCTAAACCGGACACCCTCGGGACCAAATAAAAAGTCTGGTTTTAAGAGGTATCCAGTTTAGAGAGGTTCTCTTTTGTACATATATTTCAAAAGGGCCCTAGAAAAAAGTCCGGTTTTGAGGGAATTCCGGTTTACAGGGCTGTCCGGTTTTGAGGGAATTTCGGTTTACAGAGGGTCTGGTTTTGAGGGAATTCCGGTTTACAGAGGGTCCGGTTTTGAGGGAATTTCGGTTTACAGAGGGTCCGGTTTTGAGGGAATTCCAGATTACAGGGGGTCCGGTTTTGAAGGAATTCCGGTTTACAGGGGGTCCAATTTTGAGAGGTTTCCCTATATATGTATACGCATATGGATTATAAACCAGGGCCCAATTTCACAAAACATCGTAAGCCAAGTTTTGCACGTAAACGTAAATCTACGACTAAACCAGTTCTTCTTATTATTAAAAGTACAATAAATTAGTTTGAAATACACATATTTCATTTTCTTTTATCCTAAAAATGCTCCATATTCCATAATGATGTAACTTGATGCCATGTGTTTATCTGTGTGTGTGTGTGTTTCGGTCTGTGTTGTATTTATATGTATGTTTATTTTGTGTGCTGTGTGCTATGTGTGTGTGTTTCAGTATGTGTTGTGTATATGTATGTATATGTATGTATATATGTATGTATGTATATATGTATATATATATATATATATATATATATATATATGTGTGTGTGTGTGCACGCGCGTTTGTGCACGCTCTCCATCCTCCCATGTAGTAAGTATATTCAGCCACCAATATAAGTCAGGCCTGTTGACCTTGGCTCAAAGAGGTATTCCATGGCGTGACCTACAGCATATCCACTTTCCCCCAGCTTGCTCGCTTGCTTGCTCTCTCTCTGTCGCTCTCTCTCTCTCTCTGTGTCTTTCTCTATCGCTCTTTCTGTCTGTCTCTCTCTCTCTCTCTCTCTCTCTCTCTCGCGATCAAGTTGATTTACCCACTTTTCAGAATTTAGCAGATAGAAAAAATTGTTAGGCCTGGTAGGGGCCATGTATTGCTTTAGCAGTACTCTCAAAATGCCTGTTAATCATCAGCTAGTAATGGAAAAATGGTGCGGCTTTTCTCACATTTGTCAAAATTACAAAATATTTCTACTACTTTTAAAAATTTAATAGATAATTTGACAAAATTTTCTCCTTGCCCAGAGCTAGCTCAGGTTTAAAATACCTGGGCCTCCTACCACGAAGCAATCTTGGCCCTAAGATCGCCGCAACTGTGCAGCTAACATATGCACTTAGGGTGATCTTAGATCTTGGAACGGGCCCTGGACAATACCACAAATCAAGTACTTTGTTTCCCATAAAATCTTCCCAGCCTCTAATCTAAAATTGAAGAAGTTGGAGAACTTTTATAAAAATAGGTCAAATGACCATTTATCAGTACATTTCGTACTGCTTCGCCATGTTCCGTGTTCTAATCATAATTTTTTAAAAATATAACATAATACTTACAGTGATAAAATGTAAACAAATCAAAAACGTGATATTATTAAGTAGTTGAGAATGAATTGTTATGTTAAAATAAAACTAATAATTAGTATGTTCTGGCATAAATTACTGAAATGAATATGGCCGAGGATTAACGACACTTGACTGGTCACAACAAACGGTGGGACATGCCTCGATGTACAGTCTTGTGCCAAAGTAAAAACACTTAACTTACATACAGGGACAAGGTGACAAGTGAGGTATGACTAAACAAGTCGGAGTCTTGCCCTCTGTGTGATTTCATTTTTTAAATCGGGGGCGTGACATAGCTCAGTGGTAAAGCGTTCGCTTGATGTGCGATCGGTCTGGGATCGATCTCCGTCGGTGGGCCCATTAGGCTATTTCGCGTTCCAGCCAGTGCACTACGACTGGTTTATCAAAGGCCGTGGTATGTGTTATCCTGTCTGTAGGATGGTGCATATAAAAGATCCCTTGCCAGTGTTTCTGCCAGAGATATGAAATTGAATGCAACCACAATCACCAGAAAGAAAATGGGTTAATTTTGGGGTTTGGTTGAAAAAATCACACAGTAATGATAAGAGTAATTCGTTTTGTCAAAAGGTTAACTTAAAAAAAAAAGTCAGCAAAATTTTATGGGTATGACGCCATACACGTTTTACCCTCTGGCGTGGCGACCGTGGGTTTCCTCTCTCAATATCTGTGTGGTCCGATGCCAGATAAGCGTAACTAAAATGTGTTGAGTGCATTGTTAAATAAAACATTCCATTCCATTTTGAAATCAGATTAGGTCCAAACTATTACAATGACTTTAGACTTCTCACCACTGATAATAAATTGGCGACTTTCGGGGAAGAAAACATTAATTTTGCTGTCAAGATTAAGTCCAATCTTACTGAAGAAAAACAAACCTTACAACTGAATGTTGATCATTTGGGTGTTATTCCAGTACAAACTAGTACCGGCCTCGGTGGCATTGTGGTAGGCCATCGGTCTACAGGCTGGTAGGTACTGGGTTCGGATCCCAGTCGAGGCATGAGATTTTTAATCCAGACACCGACTCCGAACCCTGAGTGAGTGCTCCACATGGCTCCACATGGCTCAATGGGTAGGTGTAAACCACTTGCACCGACCAGTGATCCATAACTGTTTCAACAAAGGCCATGGTTTGTGCTATCCTGCCTGTGGGAAGGGCAAATAAAAGATCCCTTGCTGCTAATCGGAAGAGTAGCCCATGTAGTGGCAACAGTGGGTTTCCTCTCAAAATCTGTGTGGTCCTTAACCATATGTCTGACGCCATATAACCGTAGATAAAATGTGTTGAGTGCATCGTTAAATAAAACATTTCTTTCTTTCTTTCTCACCACTGATAATGAATTGGCGACTTGAGCCGACTTTCGGGGGAAGAAAACATTAATTTTGCTGTCAAGATTAAGTCCTATCTTACTGGAGAAAAACAAACCTAACAACTGAATGTTGATCATTTGGGTGTTATTCCAGTACAAACTAAAGCCTATACATTAGAATATACATAAGAAAAGTAATGGGAATGAATAACAAGGTATCGGGTTGTGTGTTAAGCAGTTCTATTGTAATAATAATGTGAATTGTAAACTTGATAAATGTGTTGCAGTTCACCTATAATTACTGTGCCCAGAGTATTTTGTGCTAAGCTGCATATTTGTTACTACATATAGATACACTTGATGGAAAGAAATATGGGAACACGCGGAATTTGAGACCAAAATGATTTCACTAAACGGAGTAATTAGGTCTATATTAAATACAGTAAAAAAGTTTGTTTTATTTAACGACGCCACTAGAGCACCTTGATTTTTTATCTTATCATCGGCTATTGGACGTCAAATATATGTTCATTCCGACACTGCTTTTTAGCGAAAATCCGCTGTCACCACATAGGCTACTCTTTTACAACATGCAGCAAGGGATCTTTTATTTGCGCTTCCCACATGCAGGATAGCACAAACCATAGCCTTTGTTGAACCAGTTATGGATCACTGTTGGACTGAATGTCAGTACTGTGGCATCGCATGCTAGTAACATGGTTAAACTTCCTCATACTGTGGATGAGGGGTTTGGTTGCAGTCAATGTTTGTGTTTGCTTTTTACTAAAAAAAAATTCCATCAGTATATTTCGGTACCGGAACCAGGGGCGGCTCAGTGTAAAAAATAGTGGTACGGCTTGAGGTTGCCAGACTCTACTTTCAAATTCACCCGCGATGGATATTTTTACAGATAAACAAATATACACCCCCCCCCCCCCCCCCCAATTTTTTTTTCGCTTGATGCACTGTCAATCTAGGATTTGAGCTCTTTCTCATTCCAGCCAGTGCACCATGACTGGTATATAAAAGGCTGTGGTATGTGCTATCCTGTCTATTGCATGGTGCATATAAAAGATCCCTTGCTAATAGAAAAATTAAGCGGGTTTCCTCTCTAAGACTGTATCAAAATTACCAAATGTTTGACATCCTGTAGTTGATTATTAATAAGTCAATGTGCTTTAGTGGTGTCGTTAAGCAAAAAAAAAAAAGTATTGAAAATCTGCATACGTTTTAATTCATTTATAGCTTACGTAGATAAAGTCGGGTAACCCTAAATTTTTTGTGTGTAGCCCCCTATATACATATAACTACTGTCCTAAATTGAATGTACCAATGAGAGAGAGGTTACTCAAACTTAGATTTGCGCGAGTTAAAGGTATGTTTGGTCGAAATGATCATTCTCAGAATTTTCAAAGACCCTTCTGAGTTGTAAAAAAACTATTTCCTCAAGATCAATGTCTGCAATAGCCTATGTACATTAGACACAAAGTACTGTAGTTTAAAAAATGTCTTGACTACAGATTTTTGAAGACGTCTTATCGATGTACGATATCATAAAACTGTCATAAACTATGATGTCACAATGACATATGCCATGATCAGTGATGCATGTCACAGCCTATGGTGGTTTTACGATATCGTAGTTTTGAGATAGCTTAAGAAATCTGAGCCATGAAATGTTGTTTAAGAAGCATTTCTTTCCTTAAAAAAAAAGAACAAAACCAACGTGCACACTGTCTGTGCCAAGTTTATATGAATGAGTAAAACTTGTAAGCTACGATGTCACGACGACATGCCACATCCTACATTGGTTTTACGATATCGTAATGTTGAGATAGCTTCAAAAAACTGGGCCTTGAAATGTTGTAGTATGTACATTGACTGCTAGGTTTTTGTGAATGAGTAAAACTGTCGTAAACTACGATGTCACAATGACACACGCCATAGAATACGATGTCGTAGTGTTGAGATAGCTTTGAAAAACTGGGCACTGAAGTGTTTAACAACCATTTCTTTCCTTTTGAAACAAAAGAAAACAAAACCAAAACAAGCAAGCAAAAATTGACTCTGCTACAGGGCTTGAAACGGCCTGTGGCCAGGTCGCCAAATGAGACTGATGTCCCATTTGGGTGGCTTAAATAATGGCGTTAATCACCCAAATAATATTATGTGGGCGATCTTCTTTAGAGCTATAACATATGACCCACTATTAATATTTGTATTCCACATTACAGTGTTGCTCGTGGTTCTCTTACCATAATTGGGCTGGATTTAGCTCAGTCAGTTGAGTGCTTGCTTGAGGTACTTGCGTTGCAGGATCGAACCACCTTGGTGGATCCATTCAGCTGATAGGGTTTTTTCTTATTCCAACCAGTGCACCACAACTGGACAAAGGTCGTGGTATGTGCTTTCCTTTCTGTGGGAAAGTGCATATAAAAGATCCCTTGCTGCTAATCGGAAGAGTAGCCCATGTAGTGGCGACAGAGGGTTTCCTCTCAAAATCTGTGTGGTCCTTAACCACATGTCTGACGCCATATAACCGTAAATAAAATGTGTTGAGTGCATCGTTAAATAAAACACTTCTTTCTTTCTAATGACTACTAGTCAGAATTACCAAATGTTTGACATCCAATAGCCGATGATTAATTAATCAATGTGCTCCAGTGATGTCATTGAAGAAAACAACCTTTTTTTTTTCTTACCATAATTTGCCAACATCCATTATTATTTTTGGGGCCACCATATTATTTTGGCGAGTTTCGAGCCCTGTGCTTGTACTACAGCATGTAGGTTTTTGTGAATGAGTTGGATCTCCCATGGTGTCCGTATGAATGTTTATTTAATGCCTGTGAATCGTGGCTTGTTGCCAAGCCAGTACTTAAAGAAAATACTTCCATTAGTAAAGACTTGATGCAGCTTACTTAATTCTAATTCCCAATGTGCACGTAACTAAGTTTGTGTATTTTGTTTCGTGAAACTAAACATGTCCCAACTGTTTTTTAAATTTGTTTTAAAAAGTATTGTTTATGGCACCTTGAAAGACTAATGACAAAATTGTAGCATCAGATGTTTTAAAAGATCCATCCTAGAAAGATTTTGCAATTTTTAATTTTAGAGCTTATGCATGATTTGCCTGATTTTAAAGATGTTAACCGATTTAGGAACAGGTTCTTGCGCAATATTCTGTTGTCAGTAATAAAAACGTGTGACGGAATAAAGCTCAGTTGGTAGAGCGCTTGCCTGAAATGATTGTGTTAGTGGATCATTAGTTTTTGATTAGCACCACCACTAGAGCATATTGATTTATTAATCATCTGCTAATGGAAAGTTTGTTTTGTTTAACAACACCACTAGAGCACATTTATTTATTAATCATCTGCTATTGGAAAGTTTGTTTTGTTTAACAACACCACTAGAGCACATTGATTAATTAATCATCGGCTATTGGATGTCAAACACTTCGTAATTCTGATTTGTAGTCAACAGAGGAAGCCCACAGCATTTTTCCTAACTTTGATCATATTTATTGTCAAATTAGCTGTCACAATCAGCTATCGATCCCTGAAAATGACCACGACGTGCTGCATTGTTGTCAAGCGAAAATACTTGCCGAAAACCACTCTTTGAACTAAGAATTCCAAGCTATTTTCCACTGAAAAACAACAAACAAAAGCTAACTTGCTGTAAAATAAACTATTTCCTGTCAAGAAAAATCACTTCCTGTGAGTGTCGTATGCAAAATGGCTGGAAATATTAATTTGGGTAATGCACAGTATACATTATACAGTATGTTCCTGGCATGACGTCGGGCGAGATATCTCACTGCAGTAGTCAGAAGGTTAAAAAAAATAATAATAAAAAAATAAATTAATTAAAAAATGTTTTGTTGTGTTTATTTCAGTGGATGGGACCACCGACGATGCCGTGGCGATGAAGATTGCCTTCTCTCAGGAGTCGCACCACCTGATCGTCCAGAAGAAGAGTCATGTGCTCTTAAACTGTTCTGTGACAGCCCCACCCGACAGCGGCAAGCTCCGCTTTGAGTGGTACAAGGGCCGCACACAGCTAAATGTGAAAAACTTCAGGCCCTGGATTCGCTTGTACCAGAATGGATCGTTGTACATACGGCGTGCGAAGCCGCAGCATGAAGGGATCTACAGATGCTTTGTGCGCAACAATATTGGCAGGGTCATAGTGCGGAACGTTCGCTTAGAGCTTGCAAGTAAGTGAAGGTTTTACTTAAATTTTAAAGGGCTGACTCTGGCACTTGCCAAATTCGCCAATTTGCAAATTTTGAAAAGCAGTTTGCGAAAAAAAAATTGGTTTGGCGAAATAATTTCATGTAATAATTGCCATTTTTTTAGAAAATAACTGACAATTTATGCACTTTTTGAAGTTTAATAGACAATTTGGCGAATTGTTTTGTGCATCCAGAGCTAGCCCTGTTCAAAGTGAAGTTGTTAGTCAAATTTTAATTTAGTTCTTAAATCACGTTTGGTTGTAAACAGGGTTGTCCAGGGACATTTTCATTCAGCTACACAAGTTTCTGATATCGCTGCACAATTTTTAAGGGTCTGTAGGTGTTTTTATGCAACAAAATCAGCAGGGTCATAGTTTGCTTAGAGCTTGCAAATAAGTGAAATTGTTAGTCAAATTTTAATTTTGTTTTTTAATCAGTTTTGATTAAGAACGGGTGTCGATCCAGGGACATTTTGTTCAGCTACGCAAGTTTCTGATATCGCTACACAATTTTTAGGTGTCTATAGATGTTTACATGAAACAATATCGGCAGGATCATAATGTCAAATGTTCGCTTAGAGCTTGCAGGTAAGTGATGAAGTTGTGAGTCAAATTTTAAAATATTTTTAAATAATCCCTTTTTTTGTTGTGAGGGAACATTTTGTTCAGTATCGTGTCGCAATTCGCTAGTCAAGTTTCAGACATTGTTACACAATTTTAAGTCTGTAAAGTGCTTCCCATACTAAAAAATCGGCAGGGCTTGCTTACAAGTATGCAAAGTTGTTAGTCAAATTTTTATATAGTTTTTAAAATCCCTTTGGTCAGTGGAACATTTTGTTCAGTATTTTCGAAAGTTTCAGAGATCTCTACACAATTTTAAGAGGTCTACAAGTGTTTTCATGTATCAGTATCAGTATGGTCATATAATGTGAAATTTTCGCTTGGAGCAGTCAATAGTGAAGTCGGTGGTCAATTTAAAAAGCATTTTGGTTGTGAGTGGGGTTGTTCAAACCAACAACCCTTGCATTTTAGGCCCTATTCCACGAAATGATGTTAGTGTTAAGATCACCTTATGGACTTGCGCTGATCTTAGCGCTAAGATCGCTTCATGGGACGGGACCGAGAAAACTGCCTAGGTAGCAAAAAAAGACGCTCCAAAATTCTGCCAGAAAATAATTTGAGGATACATAATAAAAAAAGAAAGAAAGAAATGTTTTATTTAACGACACACTCAACACATTTTATTTACGGTTATATGGCATCTGACATATGGTTAAGGACCACACAGATTTTGAGAGGAAACCCGCTGTCGCCACTACATGGGCTACTCTTTCTGATTATCAGCAAGGGATCTTTTATTTGTGCTTCCCACAGGCAGGATAGCACAAACCATGGCCTTTGTTGAACCAGTTATGGATCACTGGTCGGTGCAAGTGGTTTACACCTACCCATTGAGCCTTGTGGAGCACTCACTCAGGGTTTGGAGTCGGTATCTGGATTAAAAACCCCATGCCTCGACTGGGATCCGAAACCCAGTACCTACCAGCCTGTAGACCGATGGCCTAACCACGATGCCACCGAGGCTGGTTAAAACCGCCCATAATTGCCCATACTAGGTGGTTATGGTTTTGAAATCTTTTTAAATTTAGAATTCTTCATTTCACGTTCTTTGAGGTGCAGGATTTAGCTCAGTTGGTTGAGTGCTCGCCTGAGGTGCTTGCGTCGCAGGATCGAACCACCACAGTGGATCCATATAACTGATTGTGTTTTTTCTCTCGTTCCAACTAGTGCACCACAACTGGCCAAAGGCTGTGGTATGTACTTTTCTGTCTGTGGGAAAGTGCATATAAAAGATCCCTTGCTGCAATAAGAAAAATGTAGCAGGTTTCGTCTGATAATTAATAGTCAGAAATACCAAATGTTTGACATCCAACAGCCGATCATTAATTAATCAATGTGCTCTAGTGGTGTCGTTAAACAAAACAAACTTTAACTTTCTTATGCTTTGACAAATTTTAAACAGCAGTTCTCTTACTATCTTATTTCCAAAAATTATAAAAATCTTATCCATTAATTTCCAAGATTTAACGGCAATTTTATCCTTCGTACCTTCTGACAGAAACCCTGGGTGTTCAAGCTGGCAACCCTTTCAGTTGAGAAAACTGCCTGAACAAAAATAGACTCCTATAATCCCTAATGCAGTGTTTAAAATAAGCACAAGTGTATTAATTTATCATGACAATTGAAAATCATCTTGGACAAACAAATTGGGACGTCAATGATTACCAATGAACAAGTGAAAATTTTCAGTGCAGTTTCATTTTGAGCAGTCAAAAACATCATTGTTATACTAGAACAAACCAAACCAAAAACAACATCATTATACTAGAACAAAACAGACCGAAAAACATCGTTATACTAGAACAAAACAGACCAAAAACATTGTTGTATACTAGAACAAAACAAACCATTTATTTTGACATTTTGACAAATAGATTTCTAGATGTGTTTGTGGAAAATTGTGCTTATTTCTATGACTGAACATTATAGTTTATAAGTCACGTTCTCAAACGTTCAGAAAACGTCCTTAGCAAATATAAGTCGCTGAAGAAAAATGTATTTGTTTCAGTTTAAATTTAAATAAAATGTTTGGATTTTTATTCTTTGTAATTGCCCATGAAACATGGTCAGTGTTTGTTAAACTGTGTATATAATTACCACATGTAGCTTTAATTTGATGTGGGTTAAAAACTATTTATGTTTGTTCGTACTTGGAAATGGAAAACATTGAGTTTGCAACAAAAGAAATTTGGAAAAATAAAAAATACCTTAATTTATCATATAATATCTTACATTTTCAGTACAATCAAAGTTAGTGATATTTTTTTAGATCACATACTTTAAAGGCATACTGTCACAGATTTAAGGACCTTATTTAGTTTTTGAATTATGGACCATTGCCATAATTCAGTTATTTTAACAAACTGTCATTAATAAATGGAGTATGGTGGTATTTGCTCTTCCCACAGGCAGGATAGCACAAACCATGGCCTTTGTTGAACCAGTTATGGATCACTGGTCTGTGCAAGTGGTTTACACCTACCCATTGAGCCTTGCGGAGCACTCACTCAGGGTTTGGAGTCTGTATCTGGATTAAAAATCCCATGCCTCGACTGGGATCCGAACCCAGTACGTACTAGCCTGTTGACCGATGGCCTAACCACGACGCCACTGAGGCCGGTAAAAAAATTGTATGTGGGAGCTAAGTACTGTTTCACATTACTACCTGTATGTGGTATCACTAAACATTACTGTTTGAAAAATAAAAAATATCGAAATGTATATATTGTGTATGTATAGTGTACGTTTTGACGAACACTTGGCTACGGTAACTGAAGGTTTAATGTTTCTCAGAGCCAACTGTTCTTGCCATTAGGTATGTGACTCACAAGTGGTGACCTTTGCTCTGGCAAGCTCTGCTACAACAGATGCTTTTCATTGGTCAGTCCTTTGGCACCAGTCCAAGTGACAAGTTGGCCAGTGTAACATTTGTGCCAACACCAGCTTGGGTCTGTGGTTGCCCCTGAAGATCAGATTGGACTCACCCACATCAATAGGCAATGCCATTATGCACTGGACATTTGAATATAGGTAATGAAGGGAAGGTGGAAAATGGACTTTGATTGTTCAGTGGTTAGGCTATTCGTTTTTAAGCCAGTGGATATTAGGTTCATAAATTAGTACCACTGTCAGCTGGGGTGGGGGTGGGGGTTGAAAGGTTGTTTTGTTTAAGGACACAATTAGAGCACATTGATTAATTAATAAATTACAGCCCCTGCAATTGATGGGAAATGCTAGGTTGGTTTTTGGTGTGGACTATATTAGAAAAAAAATTTAAGGCATGTTTTTTTGCTGGTGACATTTTCTTATTGCAGGGGTTGAAATTATCTACTGGATGTTAAACATTCAGGCTTTCTGCCAGAAAATAAGTTTGAGTACATAATAAGCTACACAAAACGGACCATCAGGTGAATCAAATTAGTTACCTTTAATTTAATTACCTCATGTGTTTTAAAATTGGACACTGCATTTGGACAAATTTTAAAAAGTTCTTTTTCTATAATCTTTCTAAAAATTATGAAAAAGTTATCCATTAATTTTGAAGATTTTAAGTTAAATAATTGTACCCTCTGATACAATCTAATTAAAATTAGCTCCACTATTACATGTGGATCTAACACCAGCCAGTTGGAGCTCATGTCCACCAATCAAAACCTTACTTACAGAATCCTGCCAGTGATTTAAAAATAATTTGAAAACATTCCGAATTATCCTGAGGGTATACGACATGTTTCGTGTGAATTACGAATGCCTTAAAACATGTTTTATTTTATAAAATAAATAATTTGTAATGTAAAACTGAAGACTAATTTAGTTTTTTAGTTTTTATAAATAAATAAATAATTTTTAATGTAAAATTGAAGACTGATAACCCACCCCGTACATATTGGTATGGTTCGCTGTACTGCGACCACTAAAATAGACTCGCCCGATATTTTTAGAATTTGTATGCTCCCAAATAACGTTATAAAAGGCGAAGTGTGATTGGTCAGTATTTAAATTATTATTTACAGACGAAATGTTACCTGGACATTGGGGACTACGCAGTGTTGTTAGTTTTAAATCACTGGCAGGATTCTGCAAGTAAGGTTTTGATTGGTTGACATGAGCTCCAACTGGCTGGTGTTAGATCCACATGTAATAGTGGAGCTAATTTTAATTAGATTGTTGAAGTACGTACTTTGTTGATAGTGTTCGTGGAAGCAATCATGAATTTACCGGCCTCGGTGGTGTCGTTGTTAAACCATCGGTCTACAGGCTGGTAGGTACTGGGTTCGGATCCCAGTCGAGGCATGGGATTTTTTATCCAGACTTGGTCGTAGAGAAATCCAGTCCCAACCAATGGCCCACTACTTGTATTTCAAAGGTGTGGCAAGTGCTGTCCTGTGTTGAACAATGCATATACGATTGGTTGCTACTAATGGAAAAATGTAGCGGATTTCTTTTGAAGACTGTGTGTCAGAATTACCAATTTAAAGTTTAAAATTTGTTTTGTTTAACAAAACCACTAGAGCACTGATTAATTCATCATCGGCTATTGAATGTCAAACATTTGGAAATTCTTACACGTCATCAGAGGAAACATGCTACATTTATCCTAATGCAGAAAGGGATCTTTTATATGCACTTTCCCACAGACAGGATAGCACATACCACGATCTTTAACCAGTTGTGCACTGGTTGCAACGAAGTATTACCAATTTGTTTTTACATCATATAGTCGATAATTAATAAATCAGAAGTTAAGAGTGTTAACTTTAAGCTATAATAAAGAGTTAGTTTAACAGATCATTTTGAAATTTCCACACCCATGGACCAAATACCATGGAATGGCCCATATATTAAAGATCTATGGAAAAATGTAACAGGCTTCCTGGCTAAGACAGTATGTAAATAATCAATGTGTTCTAGTGGTGTCCAGTGCTGTAGATCTCACTAATTTGTGCGTAACAGGGACTTTCATCTTTTCCGAGTGCAGAAAGGTCAGTTTATTTCAGTACTGTTAATGTTATTAACAGCTGCTGTAGAGTTGTCAATATTCAGGAATGCATTTCAAGTTAGTCTAATTAAACTTAACATTTCAATGGTTTGGAGGTGGAATATTTTGAGCTCAGCATGTTTGTACGTAATTTGGGCGTGATTGTTTCGGGCAATCTAAGGGGTGGGATTTAGCTCAGTGGGTTGAGGTGTGTGCGTCGCAGGATCAAACCACCTCGGTGGATCCATTTAGCTGATTATTTTTTTTTTCTTCTCATTCCGACCAGTGCACCACAACTGAACAAAGGCCATGATATGTGTTATCCTGTCTGTGTGAAAGTGCATATAAAAGATCCATTGTTGCATTAAGAAAAATGTAGCGGGGTTTCCTCTGATGACTACGAGTCAGAATTACCAAATGTTTTGACATCCAATAGCAGGTCAAAAAGATAAATCTAGTCAAAGAAATGTGATGGAATTCTTTCGATTCCATCCAGAACTTATATTAGTTTCTACGTGATACTGACTCTTATTCTAAATTTTAATTTTATCTATCTGTGATATTTGTATTTTAATTTTTAACGGTGTCCTTTACACTGTTTTTATTTAACTGTTGAATTTTTACATTGCCTTTACCATAGTTTTACACCCAATAGCCAATGTATTTTTCATGCTGGGATGTTGTTAAACATTCATTCATTCATTCATTCATTCATTCATTCATTCCAATAGCTGATAATTAATTAATCAATGTGCTCCAGTGGTGTCTTTAAACAAAACAAACTTCTTCTTTTTTTGATGCAATCTGAAGCCCTGGGTATTAAACAAAATGCCCATTTGGCTAGTTCTCGTTCCAGCCAGTGTACCACGACTGGTATATCAAAGGCCGTGGTATGTGCTATCCTGTCTGTGGGATGGTGCATATAAAAGATCCCTTGCTGCTAATCGAAAAGCGTAGCCCATGAAGTGGCGACAGTGGGTTCCCCCTCTCAAAATCTGTGTTGTCCTTAACCATATGTCTAACGCCATATAACCGTAAATAAAATGTGTTGAGTGTGTCCTTAAATAAAACCTTTCTTTTCTTTCGTTGAACAAAACGAAAACATGATTTTATTGTAACTTGGCTGAGATTTATTCAGTGACCTGATTTCTTTTCATAGGAACAGGTGTTGACATACATTTTGAATCATGTATTGATTTACCTTGAATGCTCGTACACAATGTAATTAACACAATGCAGTGAAACCTATAAAACCCAGGACCCTCAGTAAGCTGCAATTCCCTCTAAACTAGGAGCGGGACGTAGCCCAGTGGTAAAGCACTCGCTTGACACATGGTCGGTTTAGGATCTATCCCCGTTGGTGGCCCCATTGGGCTATTTCTCGTTTTGTTATAGTTGTACTGTAGTGCGTCTGACTTCGTGTATTCATTCCCCCCAGCACTAGATGTGTGGTCGGTGTGGGATTGATCCCCGTTGATGGTGGCCCCATTGGGCTATTTCTCGTTCCAGCCAGTGCTCCACAACTGGTATAACAAAGGCTGTGGTGTGTACTACCCTGTCTGTAGGATGATGCATATAGAAGATCCCTTGCTGCTAATCGGAAAGAGTAGCCCATGAAGTAGGGACAGTGGGTTTCTTCTCTCTATATCTATGTGGTCCTTAACCATATATCTGACGTTATATAAGGCCTAAAAGAAAAAAAATAGGTGTGTTTCCGATTGCATCCCCCCAAAAATTAGGGTAGGGTTTTTTATTTTTTTATTATTTTTTTTTAAATTATTATTATTATTTATGATCATTAATCATTATTGTTGTCGTTGTTGTAGTAGTAGTAGTAGTAGTAGTAGTAGTAGTAGTAGTAGTAGTAGTAGTAGTAGTAGTAGTTGGTATGCACTGTTTGTGTATTTCCTTAAATTAATGGGACATTTGTATTAATTTCGTTGTTCTTAATTTAAATACTTTATGCAAACATTTGAGATGCATTAATAAT
This sequence comes from Gigantopelta aegis, assembly GCF_016097555.1. Classification (NCBI taxonomy): domain Eukaryota; kingdom Metazoa; phylum Mollusca; class Gastropoda; order Neomphalida; family Peltospiridae; genus Gigantopelta; species Gigantopelta aegis. Next base: position 25,671,163 of record NC_054703.1, on the reverse strand, counting down.
AAGACCTGTTGATTTAAGTGAAGACGAGAATTAAGCTGAATTGATAAGATTATATTTAATCGAAATAACCTGTACCAAGGCTATGTTCGTACATTCGGTTACTTCCGTGACCGACCAAGCTGTTCGGTGGTAGCTAATCAGGGGAAGGAACTCTATTACAAAAGCTTTTCCATAATTTCTCGATGTTTTTCGGAAGGGAATTACATGTGCAAAATGTATCGTATAATAGTATGTAAACAATGTGCAAGGAAGGAAATACTCTTGTTTGGTGATGTTGTCCTCTTTTATTTTTACTTTTTTTTTATTTTTTATTATTATTATTATTTTTTTCATTTTTTTTTCTTCAGTTTAAGAGGAAACAAAACTAGGGACGGTCGGTCGACTGGAAAAACACCTATTTTTTTTGTTGGCCTAACCGTAAATAAAATGTGTTGAGTGTGTCGTTAAATAAAACTTTTCCTTTCTTCCTCCCCTCTAACCTGGACTTCTTTTATAGACCCTTTTAGTATGTGATGGCCCAGTGATTAATTAAAGGGACACACCCTAGTTTGAACCTGTGAAAATAAATACTAAGTTTATTTAATCTACAAACCTGTAACACATTTGGATAAAGTTACAATTGAGTGAAACATGTATCTGTGATTTTGAAGTGGTGAAATACCCTCTGAAAGTAAACAAAAACTCGACTCCATAACTGTTACTTCTCAGATGCACGTGCGTTTTTAAAATTATGAGAAGTGCATTTTGTGTTATTAAAAACACCAGGATGACCAAAAACACTTTGAATGTACGGAAAGTGATAATCTAAACCATAAAATCTAAGTAAAGTGTGATTTCAGTCATCAAAAAACGGCTATAATAGTCAAAAATATGCCTTAGTGTTTAAAAAGTAGAGTATGTCCCTTTAATTATATAATAAAAACATTGATCAGGAGTGCTTCATAAATTCTGTAATTTTGATTGTTGTGGAAAACGTTTCTTATACTGTTAATTGTACAATCAGCTATCGATCCCTGAAAATGACCGCGATGTGCCGCCATTGTTGTCAAGTGAAAATACTTGCCGAAAACCATGTTTTGAACTCAAAATTCCACGGTATTTTCAATTGAAAAAAATATAAACAAAAGACACCATCTTGTTAAGAAATCAAGTTTCCTGTATTATACATCTGTTTCCGGTGAAAGAAAAAAAAAAATGTTTTATTTAATGACACACTCAACACATTTTATTTACGGTTATATGGTTCAGACATATGGTTAAGGACCACACAGATTTTGAGAGGAAACCCGCTGTCACCACTACATAGGCTACTCTTTCCGATTAGCAGCAAGAGATCTTTTATTTGCGCTTCCCACAGGCAGGATAGCACAAACCATAGCCTTTGTTGAACCAGTTATGGATCACTGGTCAGTGCAAGTGGTTTACACCTACCCATTGAGCCTTGCAGAGCACTCACTCACGGTTTGGAGTCGGTATTTGGATTAAAAAAGTCCATGCCTCGACTGGGATCCGAACCCAGTACCTACCAGCCTGTAGACCAATACACCGAGGCAGGTCCGTTTCCGGTGAGTGCCATGTGCAAAATGGTGGGAAATATGAATTGGGGAATGCACTGTATACAGTGTACAGTATGTTGACTGGCGTGACGTCGGGCGAGGTATCTCGCCTGCAGTAATCAAAAGGTTAAAACAATTCTTTTAATATATATATATATATATATATATATATATATATATATATATACACACACACACACACACACACACACACACACACATGTACATGTAGTGATTTATGTACACCAAATCAATTCATGGTATTTATAGGCGAGATATTTAAGTCTTTATTGCTTTGTGTGAAATAACTCCCTTGATGTAGATTGGACCTTTTATTATATATATTTTTTTAGTATGGTAAGTAGTTACATCTTAATAAAGGTTATCTCGGCTTTTATTTTTAAATGGGTTTTACATTAGTGAATAAAACAGAATAACAGGCAATAAAATAACATTACTGCCGATCAGCTCACTATACTAAACCAATTCATCAGGTTACCACCAATCCAGTTGTGTTTTTTCTATTTTTGTGCTTTACGAAGTAGTGGAATGCATCTTGTCTTAAAGGCACAATCTCAAAGTTATCTTAAAGGCACAATCTCAAAGTTGTTTAAAAAGCACAATCTCGAAGTTGTCTTAAAGGCACGATCTCGAAGTTGTCTTAAAGGCACGATCTCGAAGTTGTCTTAAAGGCACGATCTCAAAGTTGCTTGATGGCGGCTTCCTGTGAACATTATTTATTAACTTTTAATTATTGAAATGGTAGCATTATACCTTGAACTACATACACATAAAAACAAATTACAGCTAAATAATTTAATTCAATTTACTAATTAAGAACAAAATTTGAATGTGTTTTTTTTTTACAGTTCCAACCAGTTTTTGTGATGGTACATTATAGCTAGCTAGGCCATGGTATATATTCTATTTTAAAATTGCATCTAAAGGATCCCTCACTGCTTTAACTTTAACCTTCTGAGTACTGCAGGCGAGATATCTCGCCCGACGTCACGTCAGTCGATACACTGTACACTGTATACAGTGCATTCCCCAATTCATATTTCCCGCCGTTTTGCACACAACACTCACCGGAAACGGAAATATAATTAAAGAAAAAAGATTTTCTCTCTCAAAATGGTGGCTTTTGTTTTGATTTTTTCAATTGAAAATACCTTGAAATTTTGAGTTCAAAAAGTGCTTTTCGGCAAGTATTTTCGCTTTACAACAATGGCGGCACGTTGCGGTCATTTTCAGGGATCGATAGCTGATTGTGACAGCTAATTTGATAATAAATTTGATCGATTTACCAACAACGAAAATTACCAAATATTGCAATATGAATCGTAGTTCGGGTTTTAAAAAAAATTCTGGTCAGAAAACCCGTCATCGGGAATAATGGACATAAATACTGGACAGCTGGCCACAAATGCCCGTAAGTAAAAGCAACTTTTTCGATTTTTTGCCTAATTTTAATCACCATTAGCCGATCTAAAATAATAAAATTAAAAAAAAAAAGACACAAAAATAATACTTACCAATTCATATATGAACTTTATTTCATGTATTTATGAAACATTTAAGTGAATATATGTGAGTAAAAATTATAAACTTGTACCCACTCAACGTGGTTCTTGTTAAAAATTAATCCAGTAGTCTAAAGGTTAAGAAGGGCAGGATGTAGCCCAGTGGTAAAGCGCTCGCCGTGATGTACTGTCAGTCTGGGGTTGATCCCCATAAGTCAGCCCATTCGGCTATTTCTCGTTCAGCCAGTGCACCATGACTGGTGTATCAAGGGCCACTGTATGTGCTATCCTGTCTTGATTTGTGCATATAAAACATCTTTTAAATGTCTTTTAAAATGGAAAAATGTAGTGGGTTTCCTCTCTAAGACTATATGTCAGAATTATCAAATGTTTAACATCTAATAGCCGATGATTAATAAATCAGTGTACTCCATAAAACAAACTCTTATTAAACAACAATGTGCTGAGGTTCAATGAAATTGAAAAAAAACAACCCCATGATATTCCTTTCCTCTGTGAATCTAGGAGAGAAGTATATAGCTATTAACCATATGTTACACACTACATAGTAGTGGTTCAAATTGCTGAGATGTCACTAAACAAACATTCCTTTCCTTTCCATTCCCCTATTATTAAACAACAATGTGCTGAGGTGTGTCGAATTGAACCCCCCCCCCCCCCCCCCAACCCATGACCTTCCTTTCCTCTGTGAATCTGGGAGGGAAGTGTATAGCTATTAACCATATGATACATACCACATAGTTGTGGTTGAAATGTCACTAAACAAACATTCCTTTCCTTTCCATTCTCCTAATATTAAACAACAATGTGCTGGGGTGTGTTGAATTGAAAAAAACAAACCCCAACCCATGACCTTCCTTTCTTCTGTGGATCTGGGAGAGACGTATATAGCTATTAACCATATGTTAAAACACCAAATAGTAGTGGTTCAAATGTGCTGGGGTGTGTCGAATTGAACCCCCCCCCCCAACACATGACCTTCCTTTCTTCTGTGGATCTGGGAGAGAAGTATATAGCTATTAACCATATGTTAAAACACCAAATAGTAGTGGTTCAAATGTGCTGGGGTGTGTCAAATTGAAAAAAAACCCCAACACATGACCTTCCTTTCTTCTGTGGATCTGGGAGAGAAGTATATAGCTATTAACCATATGTTAAAACACCAAATAGTAGTGGTTCAAATGTGCTGGGGTGTGTCGAATTGAAAAAAAAACCCCAACACATGACCTTCCTTTCTTCTGTGGATCTGGGAGAGAAGTATATAGCTGGAAGGCAGTGGCACTGTAGTGGTGGAACAACGTAAACAGATCAATATAGCCATGGCCCAATGTTGGTTTTGGGTCAGTCGAGCCAGGGATACAGCCAGCACTGTGTAGAGGCTGGAAGCCCGGTGGTCAGTGTGGGGAGAGATATATACGTACAGTGCCAGATCGATAATGGTCCGGCATATTCGAAGTGGCCTATTTTTTTTTTTTTTTTACAGAACCCATCACGTAAAATTGTGTTAAAATAAACATAGAAAAAAAATGTGTGAAGCATATCATTGTTAGTGGGTTTTTTTCGTGATTATGTTCAATTAAGGTTCAAGCATGCTGGTCTGGGCACACACCTTTGGCTATCTGGACTGTCTATCATTGGCCTCGTGTTAAAATAAACATTAAACAAATGTGTGAAGCATAGTATTGTTAGTGTTTTTTTTTTGTCGTTATGTTCAATTAAGGTTCAAGCACGCTGGATATAAGTGTATAAGTTAAGATTGCTTCGTAAAATAGTGGGTTAATGGTTTTTAGTGGTTAGTGAGAGAAGGCAGTGTAGTGGTCTTACACCTACCCACTGAGGGGGCGGGATTTAGCTAAGTCGGTTGAGTGCTTGTGTCACAGGATCGAACCCCCTCGGTGGACCCATTCAACTGATTGGGTTTTTCCCCCATCCCAACCAGTGCACCACAACTGGACAAAGGCCATGGTATGTGCTTTCCTGTTTGTGGGGAAAGTGCATATAAAAGATACCTTGGAAAAATGTAGCTGGTTTCGTCTGATGACTACGAGTCAGAATAACCATATGTTTGATATCTAATAGCCGATGATTAATTAATCAGTGTGCTCCAGTGGTGTCATTAACACACAAAGAAACCTACCCATTGTAATTTGGATGGGAGCTGCATGGTACTAGGTGGTGAACCGAGTTCCTACCAACGTTATGTCCAATGGCTTAACCACTGCAATACCACAGCATTTTATCAGCTGTGTTAACAAAAATCCAATAATTGGCACCATTCCCCACCATTTCCCACCATTCCCCACCATTCCCCACCATTTCCCACCATTTCCCACCATTCCCCACCATTTCCACCATTTCCCACCATTTCCACCATTCCCCACCATTCCCCACCATTTCCCACCATTTCACAAAGACAGTCGTTTTTTATTCCTAATGTTTGGAGTAAAAAATTCCCAATATAATATATTTTATTAACAAACCCTTCGTTCCTCCACCATAACATTTCATAATGCAAAATAGATTTGAATAAAGTAAAGTTTGTTTTATTTAATGACACCACTAGAGCACATTGATTTTTTATCTTATCATCGGCTATTGGACGTCAAACATATGGTCATTCTGACACTGTTTTTTTTAGAGGAAACCTCCTGTCGCCACATAGGCTACTCTTTTATGACAGGCAGCAAGGGATCTTTTACTTGTGCTTCCCACAGGCAGGATAGCACAAACCATGGCCTTTGTTGAACCAGTTATGGATCACTGGTCGGTGCAAGTGGTTTACACCTATCCATTGAGCACTCACTCAGGGTTTGGAGTCGGTATCTGGATTAAAAATCCCATGCCTCGACTGGGATCTGAACCCAGTACCTACCAGCCTGTAGTCCGATGGCCTAACCATGATGCGACCGAGGTCGGTAGATTTGAATAAATGCAAAAACATATATAGTACTACTATTTTAAATTCCAAATTAGCTTCATGAATTCCCTTTTTAATTTTTTTTTTTTTTTTTTTTATATAAAAACCATGCTAAAATTCTCAAAATCAAAGCCATGGGCTTAAGTCAAATTTGAGAAATATCATTTTATTTCAACTTATTTCCGTGCTTATATCCAATTAAGGTTCAAGCACGCTGTCCTGGGCACACCTCAGCTATCTGGGCTGTTAGTCCAGGGCAGTAGGTTAGTGGTTAGTGAGAGAGAAGAGGGTGTAGTGGCCTTGCACCTACCCACTCGCTCTGGGTAAGAGCCGGTACCGAGCTGTGAACCCTGTACCTACCGGTCTTATTTTTGAAGTACTTAACCACAACGATAGCTGAGAGGTGTGTGCCCAGGACAGCGTGCTTGAACCTTAATTGGATATAGGCACGAAAATAAGTTAAAATGGAATGCACTGATATTGTTAAGTACTGTTAAAAGGGACATTTGCTGCATTGTAAGATGTTTCCGACTAATAAATATTTCTACGATTATACTTACATATTAAATATATTTTCTTGTTTAGAATATCAGTGTCTGTATATTCAATGTGTTTCTGGTCTTCTTAACATTTGTAAGAAGCCCAAACTGGATTTTGTCTTCAAATAATTTCATACGTACGAAAAAATCTTATGTTTAATATACAGCCACTAAAATATACAGCCACTAATATTTTAAGCAGAAAAATACATTTGATATGTAATTATAGTCGTCATCTGTTTGTCGATAACATCTTAAAAATAGCAGGTAACTCAGGAATGTCCCTTTAAAAAGGGGGAGTTGTAGAGGTATCAGTAATGTTATGTATACATGTGATAGGTCATAATCGGTGGCCTATTTTTTTGGGGTGTTTTTTGTTTATCTGCAGCTTCCGTGGATTTGAGCCCATCGTTGTAAAATAAGTATTCAAAGAAAGACAAAAAATAGCGTGAATTGTATCCCTGTTAATGGGGTGAGTTGTAATGATATCTGTAATGTCATGTGTACCGTGGGTGATATGTCAGAATAAAAATCTAGTAAAAGGAGTATTCAAAGACAGACAAAAAATAGTGTGAAGTGTATCTCTGTTAATGGGGTGAGTTGTATAGGTATCTGTAATGTCGGGTGTACCATGGGTGATATGTCAGAATCAAAATCTAGTAAAAGGAGTATTCAAAGACAGACAAAAAATAGTGTGAAGTGTATCTCTGTTAATGGGGTGAGTTGTATAGGTATCTGTAATGTCGGGTGTACCATGGGTGATATGTCAGAATCAAAATCTAGTAAAAGGAGTATTCAAAGACAGACAAAAAATAGTGTGAAGTGTATCTCTGTTAATGGGGTGAGTTGTATAGGTATCTGTAATGTCGGGTGTACCATGGGTGATATGTCAGAATCAAAATCTAGTAAAAGGAGTATTATTCAAAGACAGACAAAAAATAGTGTGAAGTGTATCTCTGTTAATGGGGTGAGTTGTATAGGTATCTGTAATGTCGGGTGTACCATGGGTGATATGTCAGAATCAAAATCTAGTAAAAGGAGTATTCAAAGACAGACAAAAAATAGTGTGAAGTGTATCTCTGTTAATGGGGTGAGTTGTATAGGTATCTGTAATGTCGGGTGTACCATGGGTGATATGTCAGAATCAAAATCTAGTAAAAGGAGTATTCAAAGACAGACAAAAAATAGTGTGAAGTGTATCTCTGTTAATGGGGTGAGTTGTATAGGTATCTGTAATGTCGGGTGTACCATGGGTGATATGTCAGAATCAAAATCTAGTAAAAGGAGTATTCAAAGACAGACAAAAAATAGTGTGAAGTGTATCTCTGTTAATGGGGTGAGTTGTATAGGTATCTGTAATGTCGGGTGTACCATGGGTGATATGTCAGAATCAAAATCTAGTAAAAGGAGTATTCAAAGACAGACAAAAAATAGTGTGAAGTGTATCTCTGTTAATGGGGTGAGTTGTATAGGTATCTGTAATGTCGGGTGTACCATGGGTGATATGTCAGAATCAAAATCTAGTAAAAGGAGTATTCAAAGACAGACAAAAAATAGTGTGAAGTGTATCTCTGTTAATGGGGTGAGTTGTATAGGTATCTGTAATGTCGGGTGTACCATGGGTGATATGTCAGAATCAAAATCTAGTAAAAGGAGTATTCAAAGACAGACAAAAAATAGTGTGAAGTGTATCTCTGTTAATGGGGTGAGTTGTATAGGTATCTGTAATGTCGGGTGTACCATGGGTGATATGTCAGAATCAAAATCTAGTAAAAGGAGTATTCAAAGACAGACAAAAAATAGTGTGAAGTGTATCTCTGTTAATGGGGTGAGTTGTATAGGTATCTGTAATGTCGGGTGTACCATGGGTGATATGTCAGAATCAAAATCTAGTAAAAGGAGTATTCAAAGACAGACAAAAAATAGTGTGAAGTGTATCTGTTAATGGGGTGAGTTGTATAGGTATCTGTAATATCGGGTGTACCATGGGTGATATGTCAGAATCAAAATCTAGTAAAAGGAGTATTCAAAGACAGACAAAAAATAGTGTGAAGTGTATCTCTGTTAATGGGGTGAGTTGTATAGGTATCTGTAATGTCGGGTGTACCATGGGTGATATGTCAGAATCAAAATCTAGTAAAAGGAGTATTCAAAGACAGACAAAAAATAGTGTGAAGTGTATCTCTGTTAATGGGGTGAGTTATAATGTCAGAATCAAAGTGGCCTAGGTTTTTAGTGTGTATGTATGAGTTTTTTAGTGTGTATGTATGAGGTTTTTAATGTGTATGTATGAGGTTTTTAGTGTGTATGTATGAGTTTTTTAGTGTGTATGTATGAGGGTTTTTTTCACGCCTGCCTTAGCAAGCCAGCAGGCCTTGAAACAAGCTTCCTTGTTTTGGTTAACAACACTACTAGAGCACATTGTTTAAATAATCATCAGCTATTGGTAATTCTGACACGTAGTCATCAGAGGAAACATGCTACGTTTTTTCCATTAGCAGCATGGGATCTACAACATGCTATTTTTGTATGCATAATGATGAATTAAGTTAGATGATCAACTCTGAAGTTGTGGATTCATGGAAAACAATTAACTTACTCCTGCATATGGCTCCTGAATTATTTTTCATGAATCCTCATACATTCCCCACTACATAATGCTGGGAAAGCATATATTGCACACATATGTAAATCGGTTATATCATGATACAGGGATCCCACTTTGTGATATAAATCATTTTATATCATAATACCCACAGGGCTCAAACTTCAGAATTTTAAAATGTTTTTGCCATCAGTAATATTAAAGCCCTTGACATACATCAATTTGTATTGTAGCTATGGCAATTACTGTCGATGCTATCATTATGTTTGAGTCGTCACCCATCCTTCGGGGGGGGGGGGGGGGGGGGGGGGGGGTGGATTGTACAGATAGTAATCTAGCCTATTTATAGTGGGTTGTTTTATGTAAACGCACTCACTGACTTGGTGTGGTTCCAGAATTGTTCTTTGTTTTGTTTAAGACACCACTAGAGCAGATTTAATTATTTATTTGGTGACATTTGGTGTCTTCAAGGAGACCAAAGTAAAGTTTGTTTTATTTAACGACGCCACTAGAGCACATTGATTTTTTTATCTTATCATCGGCTATTGGACGTCAAACATATGGTCATTCTGACACTGTTTTTAGAGGCTACTCTTTTTACGAGAGGCAGCAAGGGATCTTTTATTTGCACTTCCCACAGGCAGGATAGCACAAACCTTTATTGAACCAGTTATGGATCACTGGTCGGTGCAAGTGGTTTACACCTACCCATTGAGCCTTGTGGAGCACTCACTCAGGGTTTGGAGTCGGTATCTGGAGTAAAAATCCCATGTCTCGACTGGGATTCGAACCCAGTACCTACCAGCCTGTAGACCGATGGCCTAACCATGATGCCACCGAGGCTGGTAGAGAGCTTGGTCACAGGATTGAACCATCTCAGTGGACCCATTCTCCGATTTTCTTTTTTTTCCCCTTCCCAACTATTGGCCCACAACTGGTATATCAAAGGTATGTGCTGTTCAGTGTGTGGAAAAGTGTATATATAAAAGATCCCTTGCTACTAATGGAAAAAAGTAGTGGATAGGCCATCGGTCTACAGGCTGGTAGGTACTGGGTTTGGATCCCAGTCGAGGCATGGGATTTTTAATCCAGATACCGACTCCAAACCCTGAGTGAGTACTCCGCAAGGCTCAGTGGGTAGGTGTAAACCACTTGCACCGACCAGTGATCCATAACTGGTTCAACAAAGGCCATGGTTTGTGCTATCCTGCCTGTGGGGAGCGCAAATAAAAGATACCTTGCTGCTAATCGGAAAGAGTAGCCCATGTAGTGGTGACAGCGGGTTTCCTCACAAAATCTGTGTGGTCCTTAACCATATGTCTGACGCCATATAACCGTAAATAAAATGTTTTGAGTGCGTTGTTAAATAAAACATTGTTTTTTTTTCTTTGCCTCTGAAGATTGAGCTAAAATTATCAAATGTTTCTTCATCTTCAGCGTTCGTTTGGCTGTATTATATCATTTGTCCCGCGAGAGTCGCAAAAAGGGCTATCAGGCGTAGATCTTTAAGTTTTGCATATCCCCACAGCTTAGCATCCATCGTAATACTCAAATCAAATGTGTGACATCCAATAGCCAGTGATTAATAGGTCAGTGTGCTCTAGTGGTGTTGTTAAACAAAACAAACTACAACTTTGAGGAAACCTGCTGCATTTTCTCATTGGCCAAAAAGTATCTTTTATATTGACTTTCATAAATAGGGCAGCACATACCATGGTCTTTGATATATACCCGTCGTGGAGCACTGTTTGGGATGGGGGTGGGGGAGCCCATTCAGAGAATAGGTCCACTGAGACAAAGAGTCATTCTGCAACCAAAGCATATCGGGATTGATTAGCAAAGGAAGGAAATGTTTTATTTAACGACGCACTCAACACATTTTATTTACGGTTATATGGCATCAGACATATGGTTAAGGACCACACAGATATTGAGAGAAAATCTGCTGTCGCCACTTCATGAGCTACTCTTTTCGATTAGCAGCAAGGGATCTTTTATATGCACCATCCCATAGACAGGGTAGCACATACCATGGCCTTTGATGTACCAGTCGTGGTGCACTGGTAATAAGTAATAAATTTTTTAAACTAAGTGTTTGAAGATTTTTTTTTTAAAATACAGCAGACCTAACACGGGATAATTATGGTGCCTCCATCTCCCCTCCATAAGGTGACCTTTTTTTTGTTTTTCCTGCTCTTGCCTCCCCCTGGAAAGATTAGATCTGCCCTGGACTACATACAAGTGTACTGATATGGTTCAACATTCTGCCAAAATCTCTCCAGTTCAGTGTCCTTCAACCTTAACTGAATGAAAGCATCTCCAATGAATGAAAGAATGAATGAATAAATGAATGATTGATTACAAATAAATACATAAATTCTATTTTAAAAACCTAGTAGATCTTGTTTTATTTATAGCTGAGGATATCATGGTTTGTTTGCTGTATATACATACATACATACAGGTCTGCCCACTGTTTCATGCACGTAAGCGGGATCGACAACGTAGATTGTAGGCCCCATGCATATGGTTGAGTTAAAGAAACTTCCTTTTTATGGAAGCTTTGATAGCTCAGAGTGTATCGTGGTTAGTCTTGCAATTTGCGGGCGAATCGGTGCCACAGGTTTGAGTCCCAGCAACGGCATGGGACAATTTTTGAGGCCAGAAAGGATTTAATTATCCCCTGCGCCAGTGCGTTAATATCTATGTATGTAATAGTCAACCTCGACATACATACAATATATAGATATTCATACATCAATAAATACATACATACATATATATATACATACATACACATACATACACACACACACACACACACACACACACACACACACACACACACACACACATATATATACATACATATAAACTATTCATATAACACTAAGAAACACTGGTGAGAGATAATAATAGAAGTCCCCAGCATGGCAGACAAAAGCTAATTATACCTACGATAAACACTGCCCTCCCTCAGTCACAACATTATATGGGAATTACATTGTATGTTGTATATCAGTGCCACCGTCCACCCCCACTCACCCTTTTAAATGGGAAATGCCAGCCTCTGCCCAGTCGGGGAAATACTTGCACTAAACAGGTCCACCTTTTGGAAGCTAAAGGTCGGCGTCGGGAGTTATTTTTATTGTTAGCCTAGAAGAATCTGGCTAGCACCTGCGACAAACCAGACAAACCAACGAAAGCGAACCACTGTATTCAATAGAGAGAGAGAGTGTCACACTCCCCTTACGTTCTCTCTCTCTCTCTGTACAAACTGCAGCCTTTTCGGTACAGAGAAACTCCGAAAGCCGACCAGTTTGGGACCTTTTTTTCAATCTCTAACTCTGTGTGTGTGTGTGTGTGTGTGTGTGTGTGTGTGTGTGTGTGTGTGTGTGTGTGTGTGTGTGTGTGTGTGTGTGTGTGTGTGTGTGTGTGTGTGTGTGTGTGTGTGTGTGCCTGGGGAGAAACCTTGGTGTTTGTGTAGAACAAGCTATTTCTTGGGGCTGAAGACGATATAGTTCCTGAAAGTAGTTCCGGCTCAGCTTTATCCCATATTTGCTCTGACCTGACCCGACCTCTCGCGCTCCGGAGGTCAGCATTGGGTTACCAAACGGACCAAGTCACCCATCCAAGTCACCCACGGTATTCTCGCTGGTTTGTTTGGAGACTGCTGTATTCAGCAGTAGTTCTATTGAGAGAATGTTGTGTGTCGGAGTGTGTTGTGTGTCGGTGTGTGTGTGTTTTCTATATCGGTTGGGTTTTTCTATCAGATAATGTGTATGTAGATGAAATAATTGGTTTTTGTTGAGTTTTCTTCTCAGTTGTTCGGTAGCAGAGTATGCATGCACTAAAACCAAATAAAGTTGGTTTTGTTTAACGACACCACTAGAGCACATTGATTGATTGATTAATTAATCACTGGCTATTGGATGTCAAACATGGTAATTCTAACACTAAATACAAATAAAGCTTATTTTGTTTAACGACACCACTAGAGCACATTGATTGATTGATTAATTAATCACTGGCTGTTGGATGTCAAACGTAGTAATTTTGACACTAAATCCAAATAAGCCACTCCATATATTTTACAACATCCAAGAAAAATTATGTTTTTGGTGTAACTCGGATAATACTTGAGTTATAATAACATTTTAATTATTTTTTTGTAATTTTAATTTTTTAATTTTTTTTATTATTATTATCATTTTTTAATAATAGTAAGACATAAATTATCTTTAAAAAAAAGAAGAAGAAAAAAATAAAGAAAAAATAAAATTAAATTGTGATATTTGTTTATAATTGTGCATAACTGTTTTAATGGTGCTTCAGATTGTTGTAATTTAGTTGATATTAGAAAAAAGCTTTCATGTTCATATTTTGGTACAGCCATAAGGACATAGACTTAACTCCATAATTAGCAACTCATACACTAGTGTCATACCTGCTAGTAGTAGTCCAACTCCAATTTCATTCGTTCATTCATTCATTCATTTATTAATTAATTAATTAATTAATTTATTCATGTTTATTCTGGATGTAGCCCAGTAGTAAAGTGCTAGCATGATGTGCGGTCAGTTTAGGATCGATCCTTGTTGGTGGATCCATTGGGCTGTTTCTTACTTCAGCCAGTGCACCACAACTGGTATCTCAAAAGCTGTGGTATGTGCTATCCTGTTTGGGATGGCACATATAAAAGATCCCTTGCTACTAATGGAAAAATGTAGTGGGTTTCCTTAAAACTCAACATTACCAGATGTTTGATATCCAATAGTTGATGATCGATAAATCAGTGTGCTCTAGTGGTATCGTTAAACACTTTAATAAACTTTTCATTCATTCATTCATTCATTCATTCTTCATTTATTCAAGATTGTGTTTGTATTGGTGCTGGATGTAGTGCACTGGTAAAGTGCTCCCTTGATACAAGGATACTCTAGGATTGATCCTTGTCTGTGGGCCCATTGGGCTGTTTCTCGCTCCAGCCAGAGCACCACGACTGGTGTATCAAAGGCCATGGTATGTGCTATCCTGTCTGTGGAATGGTGCATATAAAAGATCCCATGGCAGTGTTTCTGACAGATTTTTTTTTGGGGGTATGGCGTTATGGAACTGAATGCAACCACAGTCAAATGGGGTATAGGGGCCTCCCCTTGAAAGAAAATGGGTTAAGTTTAGGATTAGGGTTAAAATAATCATACAGTAATGATAAAAGTGATCTAATTTAGTCAAAAGGTTAACTTAAAAAACACAATCCGCCAACACATTTGGGTATGGTACCATACCCGTTTTACCCTCTGGCAGAAACCCTGCATGCTACTAATGAATTACTGTAGCGGGTTTCCTCTCTAAGACTATACCGGTATATCAAAATTACCAATTGTTTGACATCCATAAGCCGATAATTTAGAAAATCAATGTGCTCTAGAGGTGTCGTTAAATGAAACAAACTTTAATTTGAATTAGTAACACCTGCTAGTAGTAGTACAACCCCAATTTCATGGATTGATTGATTGATTCATTGACTGATTCAATGACTGATCCATCCATCCATCCATCATAGTTTATTCTTGTGTAACCGGCCTCGGTGGCGTCATGGCAGGCCATCGGTCTACAGGCTGGTAGGTACTGGGTTCGGATCCCAATCGAGGCATGGGATTTTTAATCCAGATACCGACTCCAAACCCTGAGTGAGTGGTCCGCAAGGCTCAATGGGTAGGTGTAAACCACTTGCACCGACCAGTGATCCATAACTGGTTCAACAAAGGCCATGGTTTGTGCTATCCTGCCTGTGGGAAGAGCAAATAAAAGATCCCTTTCTGCCTGTTGTAAAAGAGTAGCCTATGTGGCGACAGCGGGTTTCCTCTCAAAATCTGTGTGGTCCTTAACCATATGTCTGACGCCATATAACCGTAAATAAAAATGTGTTGAGTGCGTCGTTAAATAAAACATTTTTTTTTTTTTTTATTCTTGTGCTTGTATATCCAGTTAAGTTTCAAGCACCTTATGCTTGGCACACTTTTCAGGTATTTGGACTGTTGTTGAGAACAGTGGGTTATATGTTACTGAGATGGACATCAATGTTTTGGTCTTGGGCATTGAGGGTGGGTCCTCCATGAGGGTTTGATCCTATGCACCCGAGCACTTGAGACAAGCACTCTTCTGACTAAGCTACATTTATAGATCGTGCTCCACTCGTACATGTAGAATGGGTCCACCATGAGGGTTTGATCCTACGCATCCGAGAACTTGAGACGAGCACTCTTCTGACTGAGCTACATTTATAGATCCTGCCCCACTCACACATGTAGAATGGGTCCTCCATGAGGGTTTGATCCTATGCATCCGAGCACTTGAGACGAGCACTCTTCTGACTGAGCTAGTTGATTTCATTTCAACTTATTTTCGTCCTTATATCTAATTAAGCTTCAAGCATGCCGTCCTGGGCACACAACTCAGCTATCCAGGCTGTCTGTACAGGACAGTGGTTTAGTTGTTAGTTGTTTGTAGTTAACGAGAGAGAAGAGGGTATAGTGGTCTTACACCTACCCACTGAGTCGTTAAAACTTGCTCTGGGTGGGAGCCGGTACCGGGCTGCGAACCCTGTACCTACCAGTCTTATGTTCGATGGCTTAACCACGACACCACCGAGACCGGTGGTTTCAGCAGTCATGTCATGTCATAGGGTTTTACGTGCACATTCAGAACAAGCTGTTGTAGCGCACGCCTGTCGTGGGCATAAGAGCCGACCTTAGCCCGCTCCTCCGTCCATGACAGGATGTTTCAGCAGTGCACACAACCTGTTTAAATACTCTGCATAGCATGTGCCTTTTTTGTTTTGTTTTGTTTAGTGGTTTTTTTTTTTTTTTTTTTTTTTTTTTTTTTTTTTTTTTTTTTTGTAAAGTAATATTGCTAGGAGCTTAGGGTATTCCTGACCCACTTGTTGTAGATGGTAGTAGATAAATATTGTCAGTGTCTGTGTTATTGTTAAGCCATTGGGTTTAAGGTTGGCTTGGTGCATGGTATGTATGTGTGTATGTATCCCTTCACCTGTTCAGGTAATATATTGGCGCAGCGACCAGTCTCAGTGGCGGCGTGGTTAGGCCATTGGTCAACAGGCTGGTAGGTACTGGGTTCGGATCCCAGTCGAGGCATGGGATTTTTAAATCCAGATACTGACTCCAAACCCTGAGTGAGTGCTCTGCAAGGCTCAATGAGTAGGTGTAAACCACTTGCACCGACCAGTGATCTATAACTGGTTCAACAAAGGCCATGGTTTGTGCTATCCTGCCTGTGGGAAGCGCAAATAAAAGATCCCTTGCTGCTTATCGGAAAGAGTAGTCCATGAAGTGGCGACACCGGGTTTCCTTTCAAAATCTGTGTGGTCCTTAACCATATGTCTGACGCCATATAACCGTAAATAAAATGTGTTGAGTGCGTCGTTAAATAAAATATTTCTTTCTTTCTTTCTTTATATTGGCGCAGTGGTAGATTGAACGACTGAGGTGCATCGGGTCACGGCATCTATTACCCGTAGCGGCGGGATTTAGTTCAGTTGGTTGAGCGCTCTGCTGAGGTGCTTGCGTCGCAGGATCGAACCACCTTGGTGGATCCATTCAACTGATTGGGTTTTTTTCTCGTTCCAACCGGTGCACCAGAACTGGTCGAAGGCAGTGGTATGTGCTTTCCTGTCTGTGGGAAAGTGCAATTGAAATGAGATATCTGCCGCATTTTCAAAAGAAGACAGTCAAAATTACCACACATTTGACACGTATCCAATAACTAATAAATCAATGTGTTCTAGTGATGTCCTTAAAGAAAACTAAACTTAAACTATTGAGATGATTGAACAATATCCTGAGGTGCCGACACACATTCTGTCCATACTGTGTACAGTATATGTGCCGGGGTACCATCCAACATTGCTTTCTTTGTGTATTATGAACACATACAGTTGTATGTTGTGTGTGGAGATTCGTGCGCCTTTTCGTTCTGGGGTGTGCTAATTTGAGTTTGAAATTATCCGTTGTGGACGAATGTACATTATTGTTGAGTAGATTTAACCATGTGCTGGGGTGCCGTCCAACATTCCTTTCTTCCATGTGTTATGAACACATACAGTCGTATGTTGTGTGTAGAGATTCGTGCACCATCTCGTTCTGGGGTATGCTAATTTGAGTTTGAAATTTTTCGTCGTGGACGAATGTACATTATTGTTGAGTAGATTTAACAATGTGCTGGGGTGCCGTCCAGCATTCCTAGCATTCCTTTCTTCGTGTGTTATGAACACATACAGTCGTATGTTGTGTGTGGAGATTCGTGCGCCATCTCGTTCTGGGGTGTGCTAATTTGAGTTTGAAATTCTCCGTCGAGGACGAATGTACATTATTGTTGAGTAAATTTAACAATGTGCTGGGGTGCCGTCCAGCATTCCTAGCATTCCTTTCTTCGTGTGTTATGAACACATACAGTCGTATGTTGTGTGTGGAGATTCGTGCGCCATCTCGTTCTGGGGTGTGCTAATTTGAGTTTGAAATTCTCCGTCGAGGACGAATGTACATTATTGTTGAGTAAATTTAACAATGTGCTGGGGTGCCGTCTAACATTCCTTTCTTCGTGTGTTATGAACACATACAGTCGTATGTTGTGTGTGGAGATTCGTGCACCACCTCGTTCTGGGGTGTGCTAATTTGAGTTTGAAATTTTTCTCCATTGTGGACGAATGTACATTATTGTTGAGTAGATTTAACAATGTGCTGGGGTGCCGTCCAACATTCCTTTCTTCGTGTGTTATGAACACATACAGTCGTATGTTGTGTGTGGAGATTCGTGCGCTGCCTCGTTCTGGGGTGTGCTAATTTGAGTTTGAAATTCTCCGTCGTGGAGATGTGTATTCTACGTAGCCTCTGTAAACTTGGCGGACACAGGCCGCGTTATTCTCCACCTTGGTTTTCTCGAGATCTCCGCGGAGATGGCGCATGCCCAGTTTCAACAAGTATACAATCTCGAACATTGGACATAAGTGACCAGTGTTTCAACAAATGTTTGAGAAAGTTGCAGAAACGCTCACTAGTGCCGTATGTATTACAGTATGCATGTTAAGCCTTATAGTATATGGTGCATTCCCAGATTCAACAAGTTTACAAGCTGAACATTGAACATGTATTGTTGACCAGTGCTCAACAAATGTTTCAGAAAGTCACAGAAGCTTTAGCAAGTGTCCTATGTATTATAGTATGCATAATACAGCCAAAGAGATGGTGCATTCCCAGTTACTAAAGTCAACAAAAAACCCAACAAATATGTACTAAAAACCAAAGAAGAAAGAAAGAAAGTCATGCTGTGGTTTCCAGCTATAGGTTATAATTGTAAAGACTTTGAGCCGGCCTCAGTGTCCTCATGGTTAAGCCATCAGACATAAGGCTGGTAGGTACTAGGTTCGCAGCCTGGTACCGGCTCCCACCCAGAGCAAGTTTTAAGACACACTACACCCTCTTCTCTTTCACTAAATACCAACAACTAACAGCTAACCCACTGTCGTAGACCGACAGCCCAGATAGCTTAGGTGTGTGCCCAGGACAGTGTGCTTGAACCTTAATTGGATATAAGCATGAAAATAAGTTTAAATAAAATGAAATAGGTAGGTATAAAACCACTACACCCTCTTCTCTCTCACTAACCACCAACAACTAACCCACTGTCTTGGACAGACAGCCCAGATAGCTATGGTGTGTGTGCCCAGAACAGCGTGCTTGAACCTTAATTGGATATAAGCACGGAAATAAAGTTAAAATGAAATTGAAAATGAAATAAAGACTTTGTTTTCATTGTGAATACACTAGCCTTCGGGTCAGTCTATCAATACCTCTTGAGTAAGGAAGCCATATTTAATGTTTAAGCTAGCCATAGGCAAGGTCTAAGAATGTTTCTTCTCTTTTCTTCCTTCTTTTTAATTATTTTGTTTAGTTTAAAGGCATATTGTCACAGACCACTGACCTATTTAATGGTCTTACAAATAATTACCTGAACAAAATAATTTCATCTGTCTCTAAATGTACTTTATTCAACCATCTTCATAACCACTATACTCTATTTATTAATGACATTTTGTAAAAAAAATAATTGAATTATGGCAGTGGTCCATAATTCAAAAACTAAAATTACTGAGAGGGATGACATGGATTTCACTCCATCATGGTTCAGTTACGGTGATGCGATACCTAGATTTGGTTTCGAACAATTAATGTACTTCTTATTTATTATCCATTTTTAGAGAAATAAGGTCCTTAAATCTGACAGTATGCCTTTAAATTGGGGTTTTATCTGTGAAATGGTTCCACAGAACAGAGTGTTTGTAATATATATAAACCGATTCTAATTATAAATGAACTATAATGCAGATCATTTGCATATCTTTTGGAGTTCAGAGCATTTTGGAATAAAAATCCAGTTGAGTCAGTTACAAACATTAGAGTGACAACAAACTCAAACAGATGAATACAGACACTGATATTTATTATCCATTTTTAGAGAAATAAGTTCCTTAAATCCGTGACAGTAGGCCTTTAACCTTATCTGACCCCTTTTCCTACCTTCTTGGTTACTTTTGACAGAAAGTGAGGCAAGTCTAATATTTCCTTTTCATCAGGGATGTTGTTTTGAATGTTGCAGTATAGCCATGAAGCAAGTCTAGGATTGTCTTCTTCTGTAATGATAATCCTCTCTGACCTAGTTCTCTCAGCTTTGTTCCTTTTTTTCATTTCTTTTTTTTTGACAAGCTGCTTGAAGAAAGTCTAACAATTCCCTTTTCAACAAGGAATTTATCCATGCCTCCAAATAGCCTTGGGCCGAGTCTAGGCCTGTCTTCTATTTGGTAACCTCCACTGACCTATTTCTCCCTAGCTTTTGCTGCTTTTGACAGAAGCAGCACTTTCAGAGCTCTTCACTTCTGCTTCCCTTGAAAGTAGTTCCTAACACAGCACATTGTGTCATTAGGTTTGACCTACTGCTAGCCAGCAGGGGAAAAAAAAAAAAATCAATACTGGACAAGGGCCAGTGTGGTACATTTGTGTATTATTACAACAGGAGGAAAATTGGCTTGTGGAATATGTAGGAAGGATGTATTTTTTTAAAAGGGACTGTGTATTCTTACACAGCTAATAAATTAAGGTTTGGATGGAAAAAAAGAACAAAAAAGAGATGATTTTTCAATTATGTATCAATTGGGGATATGTGTCCAGCTGTGCAAAGCTGATAACATTGGGCTGTGTCTTATGTGAAATATGGAATATGTTATCAATGTTACTCTTGAAGACATTTTAATGCTCTGAATATTTATAATTTAGATTTATGTTGTGTTAGTGACACCTTATGTTCCTGGACCGGCCTTGGTGCCATCGTGGTTAAGCCATCAGTTTACAGGCTGGTAGGTACTGGGTTCGGATCTCAGTCGAGGCATGGGATTTTTAATCCAGATACCGACTCCAAACCCTGAGTGAGTGCTCCGCAAGGCTCAATGGGTAGGTGTAAACCACTTGCACTGACTAGTAATCCATAACTGGTTCAACAAAGGCCATGGTTTGTGCTATCCTGCTTGTGGGAAGTGCAAATAAAAGATCCCTTGCTGCTAATCGGAAAAAGTAGCCCATGTAGTGGCGACAGCGGGTTTCCTCTCAAAATCTGTGGTCCTTGCCCATATGTCATAACTGTAAATAAAATGTGTTGAGTGCGTCGTTAAATAAAACATTTCTTTCTTTCTTTGTGTTCCTGGAAGCATGTGTCATTAAAGTTTTATTTCTTCATTGTATGGTTTACCACACAGATCCATACAAACAAACCTGTTTTGAGGATGGGCTTACAAAATATTTATATTTAGTAGTGTTGGTATGATCTGCTCTTACTAGTAGCAGTTTACCTGTTAGTTTACTTGGTAGAGTGCTGGGGAAAGAAGGAAATGTTTAATTTAACGACACACTCAACACATTTTATTTACAGTTATATGGCATCAGACATATGGTTAAGGACCACACAGATATAGAGAGAGGAAACCCGCTGTTGTCACTTCATGAACTACTCTTTTTGATCAGCAACAAGGGATCTTTTATATGCACCATCCCACAGACAGGATAATACATACCACAGCCTTTGTTAACCAGTTTTGACATCCAGTAGTTGGGGGGTTGGGGGGGGTGGGGGGGTGGGGGTGGCGGGATGTAGCCCAGTGGTGGTTGGTTTCGGATCAATCCCCGTCGTGGGCCCATTGGGCTATATCTTGTTACAGCCAGTGCACCACGACTGGTATATCGAAGGCCGTGGCATGTGCTATCCTGTCTGTGGGATGGTGCATATAAAAGAACCCTTGCTGCTAATTGAAAAGAGTAGCCCATGAACTGGCGACAGCGAGTTTCCTCTCTCAATATCTGTGTGGTCCTTAACCATATGTCCGATGCCGTAACCGTAAATAAAATGTGTTGAGAGTGTCATTAAATAAACATTTCCTTCCTTCCTTCCTTCCATTAGCCGATGATTAATAAATCAATGTTTTCTAGTGGTGTCGTTAAAACAAAAGAAACTTTTAAAAAAATATATTAATGCAGTTTATTTTATTTCTTTAGTATCAATATGAATTTGTACTCAATTTGTATTCAAATATTAATAAAGTTCAGGGTTTTCTAATCATGAATTGGAAATGTTGGATAAAAGCTTGTGATGCGAACATGCTGAGATGTAATCATGAAACATTTACTTTTTAAAAATTTGATTATCAATTGTGTCATCAGATTGGAACTTGATAAAGCTATTAATATTTAATGTTTTAGAATTGTTTATGATATCTGAAAGCAGATTGCTACTGAGCACGATACTGGGCATGATACTGGGCACGATACTGAGCATGATACTGGGCACGATATTGAGCACAATACTGGGTACGATATTGAGCACAAACACGATATTGAGCACAATACTGGACACGATATTGAGCATGAACACGATATTGAGCACAATACTGGGCGCGATATTGGGCACGATACTGGGCATGAACACGGTACTGAGCATGAGACTGGGCACGAACATGATACTCAGGGCTCACCCTGGATCAAAAATACCTGTAGCCAAAATATTAGCCAAATGGAATTTTTATTAGCCATACTGAAAATGCTTTAGCCAAATTTCTTTTACGCAGTACTGTATTGAGTATTTATATATGAATATGAAAATGTATATTTTTTCAGCTAATTGTGTACAAATTGGAATAAATAGGAATAACAAAACCACAATGGGGGTAGGGGCAGTTAATATATTACTTCGATTTTTCAGCGGGGGTGGGGTTGGGATGGGGTTACGCAATATCTTCAGAGTTTGAAGCCAGTACCCCATACACCCACCTCTACTTCTAAGCCCTATGACATTAAATTAACAAACATACAGAAATATGGGGTGGGTTGGATGTTTATGGATGTTTTTTTTTTTTTTTTTTCTTGGTTTTTTTCCAAATAAAAATTTGAGAGCTTTTTTTTATATATATATATATATATATATATATATATATATATATATATATATATATATAGAGCTCATTATTTCTTTAAATAGCAATCTTTATGTTAGTTTCAATTTATTTATTTTTTCTTAGCTTATTTTTTAAGTGACCCGTCAATTCCCCACCCCAAACAATTTCATAATTTGTGCCATGTTGTTGCGGTTGATTTCAGCGTCGTGTTAAATGCTTATTGTGATTTCTGCTTACAAAATTTAAATACTGCATGTTCATTTCCGGCGATCGCGATCTGCATGGGTACGAAATTAACAAAGACAAAGGAATAAACAAAAACTGCAGTTAGGTATTCATTGATGCGAATAACTTTTGTTTTTCTACAAATTTACATCAAGATTTACTTTTGCGTAATCATATTGTTTAATGTCCGCAACGATGTCTCTTGACACACGGGTGTCGGCTGACTCTGAAGCGTGACGTATATTCCACCGAGAGCTGTCCTCAGTTCAGCCAACGAACGTTCTTCCTAACGTTCGAGAACTATTTGATTGGTGTTCGTCGTGTCCATTTGGTTTAACGTGAAGCGCACAAACCAGTCTAGCGAATGTTTTGTTTTCGCTCGGTCTGGCTGAACTCGGACCTTGAGATGGCCTACATGTCTTTCGGCCCTGAACTGGCATGTGTATTCAGATTGACACGCATTGACGGTCTATTTTTATTACTTTGGTTCAAAAATTTTACAAAGTAAAAATAACAAGCTACAGATCTTCCAGACATTGCTGTCATACATGCTGAATGCATGCCGTTAAAAGTAATAACCGTAATTATTAAAATACGCAAACATCATAAGGCCTACGCTGTATTCTGCATGACACCGTTTCTCGTTACCGGTCGCGAGATTGCTATTACACTAATTGAATATTTGGTAGTATTATTATGTTTAAGGTGTCGGATAGATTATGTAACCGTTTGTTCACATCAGAAGACAGAAAATGGCTTAGCCAAAATTTTAGCCACTTGCAAATTTTATTAGCCATTTTTTGTAAAAATTAGCCAATGGCTAATTTGGCTACCGACAGCGCGAGCCCTGGATACTGAGCACAATACTGGGCACCATGCTGAGCACGAACACGATATTGAGAATGATACTGGGCACGATATTGAGCACAATACTGGGCACGATATTGAGCACAATACTGGGCACGATATTGAGCACAATACTGGGCACGATATTGAGCACAATACTGGGCACGATATTGAGCACAAACACGATATTGAGCATGATACTGGGCACAAACACGATATTGAGCACAAACACGATATTGAGCATGATACTGGGCACAAACACGATATTGAGCACAAACACAATATTGAGCATGATACTGGGCACGAACACGATACTGAGCACGAACATGATATTGGGCACCATACTGAGCACACAATACTGAGCATGAACACGATACTGAGCACGATACTAAGCATGAACACGATATTGAGCACGATACTGGGTACTATACTGAACACATGATACTGAGCACAAACACGATATTGAGCACCATACTGAGCATGAACACGATACTGAGCACGATACTAAGCACAAACACGATATTGAGCACCATACTGAGCACGAACACGATACTGAGCATGAACACGATACTGGGCACGATACTGAACACACGATATTAAGCACGAACACGATACTGAGCACGATACTGAACACACGATACTGGGCATGATACTGAACACACGATACTGGGCACGATGCTGAGCACGAACACGATATTGAGCACGATACTAAGCACGAACATGATACTGAACACAATACTGGGCACGATACTGAGCATGATGTTCCCAGGTTGACCAACTATAATTCAAAATTTTCTGATAGAAAATCATTGAAATTTTTTCCTGTATTTGAAATTCTCGAATTGATGCCAGAAATCTGGACTTTTTCTCACATCACATGTAGCTTTTTAACCACTTTGTATTTCATTTTACTTTTTCAGAATTAATTTTATTTCTCATTTTCTTGAATGTTATTTTGTAAGTTATTTATTTTTATAAGTGTTTAAATTTAAAAAAAGAAAGAAAGATTCCTAGAGAGAACCATGGTAGTAACAGGGTTGAGGGTCCTTATATCAAATTAATTTTTTTGATGTTTTCACCCACTTAATTTAATTTTCCAAAAAATTAAATTACCAGAAAATTCAAAGACACATTTTCATTAGGTTGTTGACCCTGTGTTCCATAAGTTGAGCAGTACGTAGCCCAGTGGTCAGATTATGCACAGCTGATCTAAGATCGATTTCCATCGGTGGGCCCATTGGACTATTTCTCGTTCTAGCCAGTGTACACCAACTGGTATATATCAAAGGCCGTGGTGTGTGCTATCTTGTCTGTGAGATAGTGAATGTAAAAGGTCTCTGGCTACCAGTGGATAAGTGTAATGGGGTTACTCTCTTAGACTATGTCAAAATTTCCCATTGGGCTATATTTCTCGTTGCAGCCAGTGCTCCACAACTGGTGCAATAAAGGCCGTGGTATGTACTATCCTGTCTGTGGGATGGTGCATATAAAAGATCCCTTGCTGCTAATCGAAAAGAGCCCATAAAATGGCAACAGTGGGTTTCCTCTCTCAATATATGTGTGGTCCTTAACCATATGTCTGACGCAGGGCTTCTAGATTATGGTAGCCCCACTTCCATGGCTAGTGATATTCAGTGTTGGGCTAGTAAATAACTACTATTGCCATGCCTGATGGCTAGTGATAACACAATTGTCAAATGTTGCAGTTAAGTCTGTTTTGTAAATATGAATATCCTGACCCTACCCCAACACCCAAGTTAGTGCTTTAAGCTCTATCTCCCTTTTTAGATGACATATCTGATTATTACTATTATTTAGTCAAATTGTATTAACTTAAAGTACAGAAGAGCTTGTGAATTTTTAATCGTGGCTAGTAAATTTTAAAAATCACTGATCCCATGGCTAGTGGATTTAAACAGAATTCTAGAAGCCCTGCTGACGCCATATAACTGTAAATAAAATGTGTTGAGTGCGTCATTAAATAAAACATTTCTTTCCTTCCTTCCTTCCTTCCTTCCTTCCTTCCTTCCTTCCTTCCTTCCTTCCTTCCTTCCTTCCTTCCTTCCTTCCTTCCTTCCTCCCTTCCTTCCCTCCCTCCTTCCCTTCCTTCCCTTCCCTTCCCTTCCCTTCCCTTCCCTTCCCTTCCTTCCTTCCTCCCTTCTTCCCTTCCCTTCCCTTCCACTCCTTCCTTCCTTCCTTCCTTCCTTCCAAATTTGTTGGTACATGTTCACTCCCGATAGTAATGTGCTGCCTATAAATGTTTAATTCGTGGAAATGTCATGATGGAAGATCTTCAGCCATGATGTCAAATGTGTCATGGCAGAGAAAAGGTTTACCCAGAACGGACATTTGTTCATGATTTATACATGTATATTTTTCTCTTAACAATTGACTGGTGAAAAGTGACATTTATTGTCCTCTTTTACTTTTATCATCTAGTGGATTGTGTTAAATTTTCATTAACATTTAAATCAGTTGTTTTCTTTTGGAAATAACTGACCTTTGAAAATGGTGTTAATGCTTTTATTCAGTTAAACCAATATTTTTAAAAATATAAAACGAAATCACTAAGAATTTTTTTGTTAGCCAATTGTTAGATATGTACAAGGAAGGAAATGGAGTTTTTTAATGACGCACTCAACACATTTTATTTATGGCGTTAAAAGATATGTACATGTGGAATATTTCCTTGAAAATTATTAAAATGTGGTTAATTTAACAAATATTATATTAGCCAAAAACTAAATATTATAGCGACTTTTAATAAAAATTTAGTTTGCAAGGTGAGCCCTGGAGAGGAAAAAAAGTTCGTTTTGTTTAACAACACCACTAGAGCTATTAGATCATCGGCTATTGGATGTCAAACATTTGTTAATTTTGACATATAGCAGGGATCACATAGGAACAAATTTTGATTTAGCCAATTTTCAGAAATGTTGAAAATATTTTCTTTAAAATCATTAAAATGTGGTTAATTTGAGGAATATTTTATTAGCCAAAGTCGTTTATTTTTAGCCCATTTGTTTTAAAATTAGCAATTGGCTAATATGGCAATATACAGGGTGAGCCCCAATATAGTGTTAGAGAAGAAACCTGCTACATTTTTTAATTAGTAGCAAAGGATCTTTTATGTGCACCATCCCACAGACAGGATAGCACATACCATGACATTTGATATGCCAGTCGTGGTGCACTGCATGTAGTGAGAAATAGCCAAATAGGCCTACCAATGGGGATTGACCCCCTGACCGACCGTACATCAAATGAGCACTTTACCATTGGACTACGTCCAACCCCCAGGAAAGAAAAAAAAAGAAGAAGAAAAAGTTTGTTTTGTTTAACGACACCACTAGAGCACATTCATTTATTAAACATCGGCTATTGGATGTCAAACATTTGGTAATTTCGACATATTGTCTTAGAGAGGAAACCCGCTACATGTTCCCATTATTAGCAAGGGATCTTTTATATGCACCATCCCACAGACAGGATAGCACATACCACGGTCTTTAATATACCAGTTGTGGTGCACTGGCTGGAACGAGAAATAGCCCAATGGGCCCACCGACAAGGATCGATCCCAAACAGACCGCGCCTGGAAAGAAAAGACAGAAAGAATACTCCTTGCGGATTTTGAATTACACCACAGAGCATTTTCGACATTTGTGTTAGCTGTACTTGCCAAATTGTATGTAAAAATACCAGCACATAAAAGATGTATTATGTTATTGATCTTCAATGAATCCATTCGTGTACTCTTAACCTGTGTCGTGCAGCAAGTTCAACAGGTTTGACATGCATATTCAGAGCAAGCTGTTGTAGGGTGTATACTACCAAATCAAATCCCATAGACGACAATAGTAACATATGTGGCTAAAACTCCTACCTGCAACGTATCAACCGACATAAACGCCACGGATATAAATACTACCACCCCTTACACTTAAAGTGAATCAGAAAAAAATGGGGGTCAAGCTGCTCGTTTCTGAGATAACGGGTAGCGTCTATGACTACCCTAGTTTCGCACAAAATTCGAGTACTTTTTTTTTACAGGTACATGTTTCAAGCACAAGGCTACTTGACACATTGGTACTAGATGAAATAAAATTGCACTTTTTTTTTTTACCCAGATGAAACTATTATTTTTTACAACCAACACACTCACATTTATAACCAATCACAGGACTTGTGGTGTTCACTTCTCTATCAAAAGTTGGGTGCACCTCCAACTTTGACCCAGCCGGAAGTTATTTGGTATAGTACTAACTATACTGATAACATACATTTTTCAAAAAGTGTCCAGCTATGTGTCTTTATGACAACCAGGATCTGGTGTATTCTGACATAAACTGACAACCTCACTGAAACTGTTGTTTCTACAGTGCAACCTAATATAATGTACACCTCAAAAAGCATATATATTGCATATAGTTTTGTACAAATGCAATATGTCATATTAAACAACAAAATGTTTTAAAATAAAACTCCTGAAGATATTTACTTTCAGTTGGGTGTGTGTACTCAGGTATATATGTAGAGACAACAAAGATAGTCAGAGTACCTCTACCCCTTTAAAGAATTACATTAAAACACAAGCACTTGATTGACCCCTAGATTATGAAGACCTTAACAGGCACATCAAAGAAATATCAGTATTAAAAAAATACACTGTCTGAGGAAGGAAACACAAACATGACTGTACCTGTATGAAGTAATGACTTAATGTCCTGAACATTAGTGTTGGGAGGACATCCTGTATGCTGGGTGTGGGTGTCTTCAAGTTACCAGGTGTGGGAATTTCAAATCCATCGGCCATGCTGATTTTCATAATGAACCATCAAAACTATTGGCAGCCACCAATATTCCTGACTATATTTTATTTATAGCCTACTGTAGTTGGAGGTTTTAATAGTTGTGATATCTGGAATAATCATGCAGCTTTAACACATTTATTTTTGATTAATTACTGAAAAAACCTATTTTTAAATGACAAAATTACCCGAACATCTATTTTCTTGCATTATTTTCTAATCCGGATGAATACAATATGTACATTAGATGTATTCCTACAATCTGTAATCAAGCATTTTATTTAGCTAGTAACATTAGGTAATACAGCTTTAACAATAAAATAAATTATCAACTTAATCCAAGGCAGATAATCAAATCTGAAAAAATTGGTTCTGAATCTAGTATAAACTCAAAATGCTTTTCATGAGAGCTAACTAAGTGATTATTAAGAAAAGAAAAAAATGATCTGGAGATCTAAGTATATGTTTAACAACCTTATTGT